>NC_139971.1:5367200-5413742 GCF_963993115.1 Abramis brama
GCACTAGCGGCGCCAGGATTTTGATTGTAGGTGGGCCCACAGAAAACTGGATGGGCAAGCCCAAAAAAAAAAAAAAAAAAAAAAAAAAACGGGTTCCCCTTCATCTCAGTTTCAGCGCTTTTCTGCGGCACTGAGGACAGCGACTCAGCAGCCTACCTGAATTTAATGCGTAATTAGCATAGGTTAAAAAAAAATTAAACAGGAATTTTTTGTTGCTTTTTTAATACAATTACAATTTCATTTAATTTATTGTTTAATAAAATTATAGGCCTATTATTTTTAGTTTATTAACAGCAACAACAGCTGTAAAGATGAAGTTGACGATCGCCATCTCCGTAGTGAACGCGCCTATAGAGAGAAATGCACATCATGGATTACATAACCAGAGAGTAGCCTATTTCTTTTCGTTTTAAATTGTTAAAAAGACATTTCAAGCTTTCTTAAGATATATTTCATGTCTGTGAGGCATATGCTGAGTTTCGTTAAGTTAGGATGAGATGCGCTCCTGTTCACGAGCAATGCAAGTGACCGCGCGGGCGCCTCTATGATTGTGTTGTCTGCTATATTTAAATATTTTTATTTATTAAATCCAGGCAATTGGTTGATAAAAAAAATATTAAAATTAAGATACAATTTATACAAAACGAAATTCACTTTAAAAAAAGTCTTTCTGCAAAACAAAACTTAATTAAGTGGTCAAAATCATGTCTGACCCGCTCCATGTCTCTCGATATTGCTCATCCTATCTTACTCGTGCGGTTCACTTTTCATAATCAACATAGATGAAAAAATAACATTATAATATTTTAACAAATATGAAACTAAATGCGCTTATTTAATGGCAACAACACAGTAGGCCTACAGACTCTCTATTTGTACAAATTGCTGCACATTCATTTTATTCTGAATTTTGCACACATAAGTTGAAAGGCATTTGTTTGTGCATGCATGTAAAACATATCTGCAACATTTATCAAGTTCACTGATAATTATGCATGCATTTATTAATTATTATCTTAATGAATAATGAAACAAGGACGAAGCATATAAACTGCGTTGTTTGTTTAGAATGGAATGGATCGCAAATAGATCCGAATGAAGAAACGAACCATAGTAGAAAATGTTTTTTTCCGTCTATTTGAAAGTTAGGCTAATAAACATGTTGCATTCGGCCTGATTATGTCATTTTTTAAGTTACATAGCCTGCCTCCAGTTTTCCTCAACTTGACTAATTAAGAGGCGATACTTGACCAGCATATCATCCAAATGTCCGGAAAACGAAACCATTTTTTTCTAGTGGAAACTCTGATATATATATATATATATATATATATATATATATATACTATAATATTATATAGTAGGCTATAATAGTAAATATAGTGATTTTTATTGCATTAGTTTTATTAGGTGGGTAGAGGAATATATAATTAATGCTTGTTATGAAATTATGTCAGTTTCTTTGTAAAGGTGAGTAGTGAGTATAGTTTTTAACTTGTGTTTAGGCATTTTTTATACATTGGGAGTGAATAGCCTGTGGTTAACAAGTCTCACTGTCAGAATATTTTTATTTAAGCATAACAATTATAAATAAAATAATTATTATTGCTCACCAACAGCTATAAGTTTGTATAAATAATTTATTTGTTCCAACGAAAATAGTTGTACACTGCTGTAAATTATCAAGTTTTTTATTTATTATGGTTTTATATATTTGCATAGGCTACTGTTGGGTACCACATTTCCAAGTAAATACCATACTTTTTTAGGGTTACTTTAACTTATTTATTGAAACTGTTATGTTTCAATAAATAAGATAAACCCCCAAACCAACCCACCGGCCCACCTCAAATTTTCGATTTGATAATGCGGCCCTCGAATGAAACTAATTGAATAGCCCTGGTCTAGAATGATGAATGATTGTATTTAGGCTTCAAAATTAATTTGTGAGGATTATCATGATTGAACAAAACATGTAAGAATCATAAACTGTTAGTCAGAGAGCTTATTTTCTGCAATAATCCAAAAGCCAATGGAAAAATCCAGTGTGATGCTAACTTCCAGGTTGGCCTACAAAAATACATAATCACTGCAGTGCTCTATTGTCACGTGTTTGATTCTGGCACAAAAATCCAAGCAAGGTGGAAGATACATGAAGCTGAGATGTTTGGCGAACACAAGTTCAACAACTCTCATCAGGCTTTTTTCTGTTCTAAACAACTAAACACAATTTTTTTTGTAGTTATTAAAAAATGTACTCTTTGTTGTGTCCACTTTCATTTTATTATTCTAACAACTGCTTAAAATCACCATTTTATGACTGTAACTCCAACACTTTTGATATGAAAGCTGTGCCGCAGATCATGACTTAATGTGATTTTTGTATTCTGACAATGAAATTATAAAGAGACACAACAAAGATATAATCTGCGTGATGAGGGTGAGCTGGGTGGCAACTGGAGCTTCTCAATGTGGCACTATTCTGACAAGAACAGCCCCATTCCCATCTTATTCAGCCAAATCCCCAAGATCCTCCACCTGGACCAAATCAAACACACCTGAATGATACCACCTGCTCCAACACCTGGATTTACAGGTGGTGCCTTGATTACAGTAGGCAAAACACACACTAAAGGACAGAGAAAATCTTGACAGAGGTGAAAGTAACTAACTATTTGTAGAAAGAGGCACAGAAAGCTCACCTTGAACCTATCAATGGCGACAGATGCCTCCGAGAGAGATTTGACAGAAAATGGGGTGACCTTCAAGGCAAAGGTCATGGAATTGAAAACAGTGACGACAGTAAATGCCTGGACAAAAAAAAAAGATGTTAAGAGTCAATGCATGAGTTCATTAATACTGTGGTAATGACTACACTTCAAAACAAGCAATGTAACCCTACCTGTGCAGCAGTAAGGTCATAACCTAGCAACATGTGGGTGGAGAATGTTGCCACGCTGGCAATCACCACGACGATGGGTGCCACGCCAACTGTGATGCTCTGAAAATATCCTGTTTTTTCCAAGATCTGACGCTCCTCCTCTCTAATTCCTGTTTGAAGGTACGCAATGATTAGCAAAAATGTGTGCATAGAAATTAGTGAAACCAGGGTTATTATCATTAACTAAAACAAAACCATAAAAAATTCATTACTTGAAATAAAATAAAACATTAAATGAAATAAAATATACAAAAACTAGTGTACATTTCTCATTTTTGTTTAGTTTAACTTGAAGTACTAAACTAACTAAAACTAACATTTTATAAAAGCTACATAAAAACTTTAAACAAATTAAAATGTAAACAGAACATATCAAAAAACTAATTCAAAAGACTAACAAAAACTATAATAGTATATCAATGATACAAATAACATCAAAATAACACTAAGCCAAACACAAGTTTTAAAAAAAATCAATCAATGACACTAAAATATAGATATATATTTTTGTAAAAATCAAAAACTAATAAAAATGACATAAAACAGAATTCCCAAAAAGGGAATTACTAGAATTAAAACAGAAAATATTAAAACAAATCTAATTCAAAATATATATAAAAAACTATAATGGTATATCAATGATATTAAAAGTAAGCCAAATACACAAGCCAAAAAAACAACAACTTACTTCGTACAGCTTGTGAGAACGCCTTAACCCAGGCATACATCTTAATGAACTTGATGTAGTTCAGAATCTCATTCATCTTTTGAACACGCTGGTCAGTCACGGCTACTCCCTTCCTCCTGAAGTATGCCGTCAGCCTGGAGCTAAACATCTGCCGGCACAGGAAAAACAGTGGCACTATAACAGAAACTCCCAGTGGTAAAACCAAGAGAACGCAGGAACCGAAACGCTCACCATGGTCGGGTAGAAGAGGATGAAAACGGCAGAACCCAGCAGAGAAGTCGGCCCCAATACAGATAAGTTGTATCCCATTCCCAGAATGGCCACCAGGGGGCCTCCAGCCAACAGGCTGCCCACCACAGCGGCTTCAAACATGCGCTGCCCATCACTCGAGCACATATTGATCAGCTAAAGAGAAAAGCAACACGTACATTGGCAAGATTGCAACATATACCACCGTAAAATATATTTGCGGGCATCACCTTCTTTTTCTTTCACTCTTCATCTCTTCACCATTCAACACCCTAGGATATCTGCTCCTAACCTTCCTAAATGTCCAATTCATTAATGCGAAAAACTCCTCGTCTGTCCCTCAACACCGTACCTGTCCCATGCTCTTCTCCCGGAGGCTGCGCAGACGCAGTATCTTGTGGAAGGCCATGGTCAGGACGGCTCCGCGCAGACGGGTGCCGGTGCGGTAGTTCAGCCCCCAGGTGAGGGCGAGGGACCAGGAGCGAATCAGCTCGGTGGCCAAGAGGCCCAACACCAACAGCAGGCCGTAGGGCAGGTCGGGTTCGCTCTTCTGCGTGTACTCCAGTAACCGCCTCACCACAAACGCCTGGGGAGAGGGAGGACGAGCAAGGGGGCGACAGGACACAGCAGGCGTGACTGAGGATACAAACATACGATTGCACCACACCACTGCGATATTTACAGTTCGACAACATTTTGTGACCTTCCTCATCATAAAACACCTGGCATTACTACGTCATTCGGCATAAAAAGGTGAAGAGATGCAGATCATTGTATGCTACGTGTGGGACTTCATCATAATCACTGGAGCAACTTGTACTGAGAGACAATGTCAAGCCTGTGTTCTAATAGTTTACCTTATTTGGCCCTTTTCTCTAGCCTTTGGAAAAGAACAAGAGAGACAATGATAGTACCATTTGTGCGATACATTGTACTTTAGCAAAGTGAATCATGGACATAATGCCCCTTGTTTGTGGATTCAAAGACTTTTTACCTACAGTCACATCAGGTTGGGGGTACAGGATGGAGACGTACTTTTGTTTTAACACCTGCAAATTAATATCAATTATATCAATTGTTAGTAGCAGAGTGTGCGGAAGCACAAAACACAGAAAACTTTTAACAGCTGACACAGTCCATACAAGCACACACAGTCGCACACACACACACAGTCGCACACACACTGTTCTCTAATATCATGCACATATGCAGTCAAGGATATGCACACATAAACTGGGAATACGGGCAAACCCATGTGGTTCAACACAGCTGCTTGCTTTTATTAATGAAACCTTGAATATTTAACCTTGAAAGTTGAAACATTCAGCAGTTTAAAGATTTACAAAGATGTCTGAGCAACAAAAAAAAACATGGATCAGGCAAATCAATACTTGTGAGAGAAAAAACAAAAGACATTGTTTCATAAAAGTATGATTTCAGATATAATGTCAAAAGAAAAAGCACATCTAGTTCTTTGAGAGTCCATTCGCGAGTCGTCATCACTTAAAAGCTGTCCCATTTACTTTTAATCGAGGTTAGTGGGGCAGCGATCCCTCCCTGAATGACGTACATCTTACGAGACCCATTTACACCACATAGTTGCCCAAAAAGGTGTCCATGAAATTGGTCAAAAATCCAGCAACATATTGAGGACAAAAGGTGTGGGTCTGAAAACTGCCTGTACGCCCATGGATCTCTCAAACTTGAGAGCGTTTCAGTCCAAAACAAGAAACCCCAGCAATACAAAAAAAACCACAAGTCCGTTTTCCATTGAGCAAAGGAGCTGGCATATGGGACAGATATCTGGAGAAGTCTGAATCAATTGTCCATTGGCACAAAATCTTGCCCACATTTGTCATCGGACATACATTGCACAGTTTGACAACCAGTTACCCAACCGCAGACACATTTGTTCGCTGAATCATTTCAAGACACATGAGATGCGAATAATTACAGAGATCAAATAAGAGAGGGGAAACGGAAAGAAAGAGAGAGAAGGGCAGCAAACAGCATTAACTCTTGATCCAGCCCTGCATAAGAAACATGCCCTTACCTCCCAGGAATCCTCACCGGCTCTGCCTGCCGTATGCTCTCCCCGCAGGTTAAATGGACACCCTGTGGAGTCTAAAGAATAGCCTCTGTCACATGTCACACACATGGGGACCCAGCGACCTCCGACCCCTAACTCCAATCTGAACCCCCACCCACTCCCATAGACACCCACCTTCCTTTACAAACCACCCCTGACCTCAGTCATCAGAGCAAGGACAGGTATCTCTTCAAGGAGATGTTCTACGGGGAGTTGCTAAATATAGACAACAGGGAGAAAAAGTCAGTTGATGATTAAACAGATTGAAATCCAAGCATTTTGATAAGCCCGATTTTCTCCGAAAGATTGAAGGAGACAGAGCCTTGCTGTGTCGCCCTTGGTGGGACAGTGACAGAAGCTCTCCTTGAAGAATATGTTAGCCTATCCTCCTATCCTAAGGAGATTCCTCTCTAGACTACGCTTGTGCTACATGCAATGCCCCTAAACTTAAGTTATACCCCAAATCTATCATTTCATAGCGGGCCATAAGAACAGATACTTTCCTTATTATCTACCCGGTGATAATAGCACCACATATATAAAACACCTGGTACCTGGAAGGCAACAGACAAACAGAAACTTTCACAGGCATAGAGCAGCAGTTTTTTTAACAGGTGTAATCAATTTGTTGTTGTTTTTGGAGCTGAAACTCTTGGAACTGTAAGTGATGACTAAGCTCTGAGTCGTTTATCTTTAACTTTCTGAAAATTACCGGACGGTTAAGATTAATATCATTTGGCCTTAACTATTAGACTTGATTAAAGGTGAAGTGTGTCACTTCTACACAACTGGCAGCACCAAGCAGAACTGAAAAATACTTTAGTCCCGCCTCTAACTTAAACCAAAAAGTGCATTAATGGCCACCCACTTTTTTAGCAGTGTTTGTTCTGGAAGTATTTTTCCATTCATTTTTTCCCATAGGGATTTTTAAAAACGTTTTTTAAATGACCCAAAACAATCAGCTATGAGATGATACACAACATACAAAGGTACAAGACTGTAAACTTTAAAGCTTTAGTAAAGGAAAGAGCTACAATCCCATGAAGCACTGCGAATGACAATCAAATTTAAAATGATTCATTTCAAGTTATTGATTATATCTACAGAAACTATATATTTTAAGTTATATACATTGGACAGCATAGCGAGATCGACTCGATTACATAATTCGATGTGTTTCATGGGAGTGGGCATTCCCTGCAAGAGGTTTAGGCGCAATTTGCTCACTGAAACTCTCTGATTGGGTATAGCATCATGGGTAATGTCGTTTTTCAACACAAATTAAGATGTTTAACACAATTATTATTTAAAAATTAGTTGAAATAATGCGAAAAAGTATATACAAAAGCATTAAAGGTTTATAAGTTATTGTTTCTACCGACTGTTGGATGAGCTAATGTCGTTACGTCCGGCTGGGCAGCTCAAAAAGATTTGCAGGTCCATTTGGTGCCGTTAGTGGCGTAGAAATGACATACTTGAATAATATTGCACCGTAACCTCTCGATTATTAAAGTTTTATGACGAGAAAGTCTAACTATTTGGCAAAAAGGAGCGGAAAAGTCGTAATACTCTTTTGGTGTTGGCACAAGTCATCATTAAGGCACTTTATAAATAGCACTAATTGTCAAATGAACTGATAAAATGGTTTTAGGAGCCACACTGGAAACATCACAGATGTCAAGCGGATCAGTTCTGATGCCCAGCAGTGACAATGTAACACAGTAACACCTTCAATTCCCCATCTGAACACTCACCTGAGCATTTGAGGGGGGGCAGGTATTTGATAGGTGGATCTACAAAGCTAATAATACACAGATAGACAGATAGAGAAAGACAGAGCAAGAGTGGGAGAGATAGACAGAGGGAGAAGAAGAAAAGACACCAGAAAGACACAACAGAGCTTAGATGGTGTTACTTACTGGGCCACTGAAGCCTGCGAGTTGAGTAACCATGAGGCAGAGGATGGACAGCAGCAGACGCGTGCGGCAAAAATGCCAGACCACACGACGAAGAGACGCCCCCTCCCCTCGTGTCCTGATTTCTTCATCCCACAACCCGGCCAGCCTGTGGAAATGAAGGCGTTCATATGTAACGCATCTACCAATGACATCAGGCCTGGCTCCAGGTCCATTTAGCACTAACAAAAGTGCCAAGAAGTACCACTGCAAAACCATTTGATTTGACAGTTTCAAGTTGAAGACATTAGACAATAAAAAAAAGTTTATAAACAATGTTACTTAACGTATCATTTACCTCAGGAAAAGCTCATTAGTCAATTAAAAAAATAACTCGAGAGAGAAGCATTTTGCTAAATAAATGCACTATATTACATATTCATTATATTTTTACTTAACTTGTTAGTGATGTCTTGATTATTTAATGCTTATTTGAATAAATCTCCCATGAAAACAAGTTTCTATGACAGTCACAATTTAGATATCTAGTTAATCATGATGAAACTGTAGATGGTGCATGCTGATAGGTCCTTTACTTGCAATCTGCCAGCAATCACACTATTACCACATAGTGTGCACTATTACCACAAGCTGATTGGCCTCTGCTGATTCTGCAGATGAGATTGCTTGCTCAACTTAGAATAGTCTGGTTCAGTGTTCGCTGTAGGCATGTTCCTACATGTTCAGAGTTCCTCTGAAACCCTCCACCTCCCCCAGCTCCACCTGCCTAAATTGGCTACGGGATTTATGTATGCATATACATGCAACAGCAGCATATCTTGCATGAACACAGCAGCGTGTCTCTACATCTAGAAGCAGTAGCGAGTTCATACTTGCTTTGCAGCAGCATGCGTAACAGATCTAGTCTGCCCAGACCAAATACACTACCACTGCCATGCTCATTAAAATGTTAAAATTACTTGAGAGTTTTCATGTCTGAAATGTTTATATTTCAACAAGTAGAATCTTAATTATGTCATTAAACATACAAAAAATAAACTAATTGTTATGTGAAATTTAAATGTTTGTTACAGCTCACAATTGAATACATAGTAACTGAACTTAAAGGTAGGGTAGGTAGGAATTTTATAAAAAACTTTTTTCTAAATTTGTTTAAACTTTCTATATATATCAATACATAATTAAAATGTAAGTACTCTGAAAAAAAAAGAGTATAAAAATCGAGTGACTCTAGACCGTTTAATCTGCATTAAACACAGCTCATTATTTCCATTCGGGACGAAACAAAGGATTGGCTTAGGCGACTGTCACTCTCTCGCAACCATGGCAACCACCCTTTTGCCACACAGGATCTGCCCATATGCGCGCGCACCCGTTTGATTTGAGGAATTCAAGAGGCACGGAACCTAGGAATAGCAAAACAATGGCAGAGAAAGAGCAATCAAAAATTCACATTACCGGCATATGCAGTTAGCGAAGGCAAACAAGGCAAAAAAGGAAGACAGTACTAGAAAAGGTAATGAACAAAAAGTCTTTGAATAAAACGCGTGTCAATATCCTCGGACCCTAGTTGCACGGCCTCTTGCACGACCTCCTCTGCTTCGCCCTCGACCCCGGACCTGTCCTCGAGCTGACGATGCGGTACTTGTCTCTGGAGTGTAGTCCTCATCAGAGTCAACAATGCTTTCATCATGGAAACTCTTACATGCAGAACACCGTATATGTTATGAATCTTACACGAAATTCATCTTCATCACAGTGTAAATGATGGTAATGGAAAAACGTGTATCATGCAACCTGTTTTTAGCTTTGCCTTATAGATATAACTAGCTCGTTAGCGAATCAAAAAATATATATTTTAAACTTTACCAATATCAATATGCTAGCTTGATAGTGAGTACTAAAATACATCTTATTTGTTTATATTCATAATGATAAAGTTAGATTTTTTTATTACATGTGATTCTGACATGATGTCACTGCATGCACTGTGCTCCTTCCTCTCCGCTCGTCTCAGGTAAATAATGCGTCTTCAGCTCAGCGGTCGGAGTCGCGCGTTCATGTGTTTTGGGGGCGTGGCTTTGGAAGGAGCCCAGAAGGGAGGGGGTGGAGTGAATGGAAATAATGAGCTGTCTTTAAAACAGTCGTGAGAGGTCTACAGACACTCGATTTTTATACTTTCTTTTTCAGAGTACTTACATTTTAATTATGTATTGATATATAAATAAAGTTTAAACAAATTTGGAAAATAAGTTTTTTAGACAATTCCTACCTACCCTACCTTTAATAATTAGGACTCTGTTGTTAACTTTAATCTTAGATATGCATCAACTGACAGGGTCCCCTGTATAGTTGACATGTACTGTACCTGATGTTGAATCAAATGGCGCTTTTCCACTGCATGGTACAGCTCGGTTCGGCTCGGTACGGTTCGAATCGGCGCGGAAAGGTTCGGCTCGCTTCGCTTTTCCAAAGTGGGTGGGACTGATCGTTATAGTTGCCGTCTCTACTGCCATGATATCATCTTATTAAATGCGAATTTTTCATTCCGTGTTTCCCCATCCACTCCTCGGCAACCAACGAGAGGAACGTCTGCACCTCGTCCACTGACCACGATTCAGCCATTTCTTTTTTGAAGTTTATACTTTTTTTTTTTTTTTAAAGCAAATACTTTTAAAACAGGCGCTACAGCGCTGGCTGTTGTCTACTGGCTATTTAAATCTAGAAGGTTTAGTGTCTCGTGTCGTAAATACAATGACGCTGGTAGTGATGATTCTGTCTGACCAATCAGTGATCTGCAGTGTTTTCACGTCACATTTTAGTATCGGTACGGTACGCTTGGAACCTCAACAGAGGTGGTACCATTTAAAGCGAGCCGAAGCGAGCCGTACCGTACCATGCAGTGGAAATGCGCCATAAGTGAGCCATACCAAACCGAACCGAGCCGTACCGTACCATGCAGTGGAAAAGCGCCAAAGCGTGCCGTACCGTACCATGCAGTGGAAAAGCGCCAAAATACCCAGCCCTACTGTATCTATGGTATTGGTACCATGGTATAACCACTTTGGTAATATGAAGAGGTTGCCCCTGCTAGGCCTGAATAACATATATTTTAGTTGGATGAGTGCTTTGATGGGACATATCAGTACTGACCTGCGACGATTGGTCTCACAACTCTCGAACTGTGACACAGCCCATATATCCTCCAGAAACAGCTGACCCTTCTTATGGGCCAGCATAGCCAACGAGGTCAACCAATTGAATGTCATAAAAGAGAAGAGGCCGGCGTTGTCCACTGGATGTTGATGCCTGTTGATGACAATGAGAAACAGACAAGAGACATGGATTAGTCCCTAATCTGCACTTTTTTTTATTACCAATTTTATTAGGGTAAAATTAGAGTCCTATGTGCCTTTCTCAGGGACACAGTGTATATACAGTATACACAATCTATTCTCGTGAAACTATATTTGAACTTAATCACTGCACCGAGACATTTTAATAGAGCTTTTTACCCAAATGTTGCACAAGGAAGTCTATACTGTGCTCTCTCATCTCCTGTGTCTAATTTTGGAGCATGAATCCATGTAACGTGCATCAAACCAGGGCCGGCCCGCGGCATAGGCGGAATAGGCAAATGCTAGGGGCGCCACTCATCCATGGGGCGCCAGAATGAGTGAACGAGTGGATTTTTTTTTTTTTTTTTTTTTTACATTTTTTTTTATATATAATACTATTTTAAAACCATTAATTCGAAATACTACCAAATAAAGCAAAAAAAGTCCGGCTCATCAATCTTCCCCCGCCCAGCGAGTGCTTGAAGTGCGTCAGAAACAGAGCGCGCGCGCGATCAGTTGTTGGTAATTTGTTGTGTAGCGTGCGCGACGCCGCATCCAATGTAGACAGCATTGCTTTTGTTAACACACAGCTCGTAGAAACGGGCCTGGCAGCTCGCGCCAGTTCTAGACACGGTGAAAGTTTCCTGATTGTGACGGATGGCCGAATTTACATGACACATTATGAATGAGCATTATAGTCTGCGATAGATACAGTGCCAAAAGAAGAGAAGAGGATAAAAGGGGATAAAGACAGAGGTAAAGTGATGTAGTGAATGAACAGTTTGTCTAATTGCATAGGAGTAAGATACTATAATTTCATGGCAGTTATTCTTTACCTTAAACTTAATGTTAGCAGTTGTTCTGAGTTCTCCAGAGGCCCCAGACTGTGATTTTGTAACAATCATGTCAGTTTTAAGACGCATTTTTTATTATCACTTTTTTTTTATTAATGTTTTACTCTACAGTTGTGCAGTTTTGGGGGGGATACAGTACGGGCCAAAAGTTTGGAAACATTACTATTTTTAATGTTTTTGAAAGAAGTTTCTTCTGCTCATCAAGCCTGCATTTATTTGATCAAAAATACAGAAAAAAAAAAAATAATATTGTGAAATATTATTACAATTTAAAATAATTGGTTTTCAATTTATTATACTTTAAATTATCATTTTTTTCTATGGTGCAAAGCTGAATTTTCAGCATCATTACTCCAGTCTTCAGTGTCACATGATCCTTATCATTCTACTATTCTGATTTATTATGAGTGTTGGAAACAGTTCTGCTGCCTAATATATTTGATGAATAAAATGTTAAAAAGAACTGCATTTATTAAAAATAAATAAAAAATATTTTCTAATTATATAAATCTTCTTACGATCACTTTTTATCAATTTAACACATCCTTGCTGAATAAAAGTATTGATTTATTTAAAAAAAAGAAAGAAAAAAATGACTGACCCCAAATTACTGACGAGTAGTGTATATTGTTGTTACAAAAGATTTCTATTTTTAAAACATTTTCTTCTTTTTCTTTTTTTTTTTTATTCATCAAAGTATCGTAAAAAGTATCACAGGTTATGAAAAAATATTAAGCAGCAGAACTGTTTCCACTTTGATAATGAATCATCATATTAGAATGATTTCTAAAGGATAGACTGGAGTAATGATGCTGAAAATTCAGCTCTGCATCACAGAAATAAATGATAATTTAAAGTATAATAAATTGAAAACCAATTATTTTAAATTGTAACATACAAAACATATCACAATATTAATTTTTTTTTTCTGTATTTTTGATCAAATAAATGCAGGCTTGATGAGCAGAAGAAACTTCTTTCAAAAACTTTAAAAATAGTAATGTTTCCAAACTTTTGGCCTGTACTGTATATGGAATTTTTAAAATTGATTTGCCAAAATTAGTAATGATATTTATTTACAGGTTTATTCAAAATAGCAAAGTTCACATTAAATCTGTATTGTAAAACATGCTATAAAAGATAATGGGGACTTGACTTGAATGTTAGATGTAATGCTCTTGGTATTTCTGTTTAGGCTGTAATGTGTGTGTGTGTATATATATATATATATATATATATATATATATATATATATATGCTAAATAATCAATCATGAACACAATGACGGGGTGAAATGGGCTGCGATGCATGGGGCACCAGGTAAAATCTTGCCTAGGGCAGCAAATTGGTCAGGGCCGGCCCTGCATCAAACCTCAATGGTGATTTGCACTCAAGAATCAAAAAGTTAATTTTCTATTCTAAGATTCTTCAGTGCAAATCACTATTGAGACTTTTATTGAAATTAGCATTATGGTTTCACTTTATGTAGTAGTTTCTAAAATTGCTCAATTCTGTTATTCTCCCTTAATAAATAGTCGGTTCAGTTGTTTTTGCCCAGTCTAAACTTAATATTTTACAAATAAGATAAGGTTTTAATAATTCGTTTTTTTGGCTATGATTTATGTAACTATAACTTCTATTGGCATCCCCTTTCTCAGGTTTACTGAGATTTTAACATTTGAAAGACTGACTTTCAAAAGCATTTAGAAACGGACAGTGTTACCATTCAGAAACTTAGTACGTACTTGCTGGTGGAGCGGATGGGCTTGAGCACACCGACACTGTGGTGGTATTTGCTTCTCCCGACTTCGTCCTCCAACTCTTTTGCGTCAGCTGCATTGCCGCCATCCAATGAGAGGCCGCCCTCAGCTCTCGCTGCCGTTTCAAAAGCATCCTGGGAGAAACATCAGTAGATCAGGTGTTTAGCTTCCAGTTTTTTTGCATTTCAGCACTTTCCCATGGAAAGATGTGACAATGCAAAAAAATGATGACAGGAAATGAAAGAAGACCTGTTTGTCAGCATGTATTGGGCAAGATCAAATATCATCAGCGGAAAAAAAACAGAGGAAGGAAACCAGTCAGACTCCTGAAACCATGCAACACATAACGTCCAATAATTCCTAGGGTAAAAACCACCTAAATATGGGAAGGAACCTCCAGTCTCGTGCTGCACGCGGCTTTAAACACAGACAGCTGACGAAGACCATAATTGTTTACACATGTTTAAGTCATGTGTTTTGGCTCAACAAATTACTGCCAAAATAGTTTAGAAGACTGTTTAAGGTATGACAATACAGGTGAATAGAGTAAAAATGTTAACTAAGAGACATCACCATACTTTCCCCAGCTGATTAATCAGTTCATTTACACAACTGTTTTGTATTATAAGTTTTGTTAAATGTTATGTTTAAAGTCATTAAAAACTTAAGTTGTGATAGTCTTTTGTGACTTATATTCGAGTAAAACAGTTTCTTGAAAAAAAAAAATAATAATTGTGGGGCAGGACTTTGGATGGTTGTGGTTTGCTATTGGTCGATGTCATGTGAGTGACAGGGTGTCCCTCACACCAATAAACACATCATCAGAGAAGAGAAGACATGTCGCTGCAAGAGGGAGGGGAAGTTATTTCGATAACTTATTCTATAAAAAATATTCCATAAAAAAAGAATTGTCCATTTAGATTTCATGGTGTCTTTAAATGTGGAAATGAGGCGTTTTCAAATTAGATATGCATTCATTAAGATAGGTTTAATTTTGTTTACATAATCTTTAGGAGATAGAGATTTTTACAGAGGGGGTTTTGGATATTATTATTTTTTTTCACTTTTATCACATAAATCAGAAAATACTGTCAACAGCCAGAAAAAAAAAAAACATTTTAACCATATTTTATATAAATAAATATATAATCAGGCGAATGAAAAAAAAAATGCAAACTGAAATATACAGATGCAAATAGATAAAGTGTAATACTATAAACACTTAAATGTGTATTTTGGATGTTTTCTTTTCACTAGTCTGAAATAAGGCATGTTATGGAAGCAAAATAGCCCAAAATATCAAAACTGACCAGTGCAAGAAAAAATAAAAACAGTGGTTTCGCCTGTAGTGTCTTGCCTTAATCAAATGTACTTGAGCCCACGTGCAATTACGCACTGTGACATGTGCCAATGACCACTCTAATAAAAAATATTTTATTACAGGCCAGACAACAATAAAGTGTGTGCTGCCCGCAGCCAGCTGAGACAACAGCCTATTATATGGGCCGTTGCCCTTGGTGACGAGTACTGTGGCGTATTCTGCTGACATCCAGGCTAAGTGTTCTGAGCAGGCAGAGTGTGTGTCTGTTTATACGTGTGTGTAAGCAAAGGCAGACGCTAAAATCTTTTAAAACCCAGGGAGGCAGAAAAAGCCAGCCGGATTAGCCCTCTAAAGGGAACAGCATGTACTTTAAAGCCTCACAGGATGGGAATCTTCAAACACCGCTAGTGATATCATCAAACAAACTACGCCCAACTGAAGTCAGCTACTAATCTACAACAATCTACCATAAAGAGAAAAAAAATATATATATGGTAACACTTAAAAAATAAGATTCCATTTGTTAACATTAGTTAATATAGACATCACCAAGAACAGAACACACAGGCAGGGAAAACTGTATGAACCAATAGCCAAACAGCCATTTCTGCACTGTTTCAAGATACTCTTGTACATAATGCATCCTTCGTCTTATTGACTGTTTCATGGTTTTCAACAGTAAATACAAATGAACACAAATGAACACTTTCCCTGCCAGCGTTGCCAGCCAGCGCAATCATTTTTGATCATTTTCACAAAACTTACATGATCCCCAGTATATTTTGTTGTATGAATATCTAAACATGCAATATATCAAAAGAAAGAACTGAGCCTCTGCTTTTAAACAAGCAAATAAACCAAAACATTATCCTTCATGCATTCTTTTTTTTTTTTTTTTTACACTTGAATGTGGGTATGTTCATAAAAAAATAAAAAAGCAATATTTTGCATTTTTGTCAAAGACTACGCCTGGATCGGATTCTGAATGATGATCAAAACATGGATGGAGTAGATCGAGTCCATCAAAGCTTCACAGTCCAATGCCTCGTCCTGGGTCAACATTTCATTCAGGAACATTAGGTAGTTTTGTAGTTTAGGCAGTTTTATATGCCGTTTAATATTTGATGATTGTGTTATTTTACATGTGTGTAAGCAATGCTTCTATCGCTTGTTTCTGCTGCTTCTTCGCCTGTGTTTTGATCCGGAGATTCTGTACTCTTTCTGAAGATGCATAATAGCGCCCCCTACCATATAACTGTGAAAATTCTGTGGATTGCCGGAAAATTCTGTCAATGACGGGGAAAGAGTTAAGACAATGGAATAAGTATAGTTATTCCAGTATAGTTATAAAAAGGAAACTTTTTGAAAATCTCCTCTTGCCACAGTGAATTAATGGGGGCCCAATTCAAGTAAAATGCATTTTTCTATAATCAACTGCTTTTGAGCAGGCTGCACGATTTGAAGGAAAAAATATCTAATTGCAATATTCTAGTCACGAGGTGTGTGGCTTTAACAAAGCACACGACAATGGAGAGTTCACAATAGTTCTTTTTATTAAAGAAAATACAACAGAAACATGCAGGAGAATAACTAGGAAATAACTTACAACCACAACACATAAATGCAAACGAGATCGAACACTGAACAGAAATGGCTTAATTACATGGGGAGAGGTAATCAGCTGAACAGAAACAGGAGTGTGGAACTAATTAACAACCGAGGAAACTAACCAGAAAAACAGAACACAGGTAAACGGGAACAAGGAGAATAACAACAAGACACAAGAAACTAAACAAAACCATGACATTACACACCCATCCGGGAATCAAGTCCTCGCGCAGTAAATATAATAGTCCAACTGAGGAGGGATGGAGGGAATGTGGGGGCTCAGGAGGAGGACGTGGAGCAGGTGAAGGGCAGGAATGTGGAGGAGATGACGGCAGGAGAGACCAAGGCGGAGATGATGGTGGGAGTAGAGGAGGAAGAGCCAGGTGGGAACCCAGAGCACAGTCGAGAGAGGGAGGAGCCATGGTGGAGACTTGGCTGATGAAACTAGGGTGATGATGGACGGAGACGGAGCCGAAGGAAATGGAGACCCTGGAGTAGACGAAGGGCCGACGAGACCATGCGACATCGATGACTCTGGGACAGAGGTGGAGCCGCAGCAATGAGCATCAAGGTGGAGCGATGGGTGCCAGAGTGGACTGAGCCGAGGTGAAGCGATGGAGCGATGGGTGCCAGAGGACTGAGCCGAGGTGGAGCGATGGGTGCCAGTGGACTGAGCCGAGGTGGAGCGATGGAGCGATGGGTGCCAGCGGACTTAGCCGAGGTGGAGCGATAGGTGCCAGTGGACTGAGCCGAGGTGGAGCGATGGAGCGATGGGTGCCAGCCAGGGTGGGAATTATACCGCGGCCACGCGGCCATGGCCGCCGTTGCCCTACACTTTGGCCTTCATGCCCCGTGAAAAAAAAATCATCGTACGGCCACAGTGGCCTGTGTGCCCTGGCCCTGTCCAAGTTCCACCCAAGTAGTCTCTGAACTTCAATTAGTTTGTGGATTCGCGCAGGTGCAGTGTCATAATCATATCGATGATCTCACGCATCAAAACAGCAGTGCAAGAAGCATGTAACGTCAGCACCAACAGAAGAACGACACTCTGTTGTCGACACTGGTGCATAGATATATACACTAGATTTCGCCTTGGCTACGGCATTCGTTCATGAACTGCCGTAGCCAAGGCGAAATCTATATGTCTATCTATGCACCAGTCTGCGCACACGTCACACAGCAGGAAGCGCGGCCGCCCTCAGATTACTTGGACGTCGCTGTGTTACAAGAGGTAAAAACGATATAAATACTGTTCGTTTTCTCACACAAACCGCTCGTTTCGTGTCTTAGGCCATCAATGTGTACTTACGATGGGGAATTGTTTTAATTTGGACTCTGTGGATGCTCTTTGAGACCGTGACCATAGACCTGCATTATATGACTGACAGACAAGAACGGTTTGACCTAAAAATATCAAAATCTATTTGCTAGTAGATAAGTGCCCTTTTCAGAAAAGGGCCCTAATGCAAGGTTCCAGAGGTAACGGCGTCGGCGCACTGAAGCGTTTTTTTTTAATAGTTCAAAGTTACTATAAGATTTAATGTTATTACCTTGACAAACTATAACTTACATCATTAAAAAGATATAAGACTCACGTTTCAGTATTTGACCACTATTGTATTCTGAGAAATTTATATTGACAGTTATGTCTTAATTTGTGTCAGGAGTTATGAAATGCAAAAATGAGTCGATACCTTTAATATGAATTATGAGCGTCAGACGCTCCCATTCATAAAAAACTCCTGTGCTGTCGTCATGAAAGCGATTCACAAAACAACGTCCTTCACGGCTTTTAGCTCAAAAGTGTGCAGATTTGGAGAAATATTGATATATTCTCAGTTTACATAAGATTTCTATTGACAGGAATAATATTTTATTGAATTTATAGCCAAATGCGTCGATGTAATCATTATGAGCGCTGTATACTGATGTGCTGTGTTTTCAATTCATACCAGCAGCCTGAGGGCGCTCTACTGAACATTATAGTCCATATTTGAAACACATGAAGAAGAGCGTTCGACAATGCAGTAAATTATTAATTTATTGGCATTTGTGTTGTTTCTGAATGCTTTTATTGGCATTTGTGTTGTTTCTGAATGCTTTTATTGGCATTTGTGTTGTTTCTGAATGCTTTTATTGGCATTTATGTTGTTTCTATTGTTGTGTGAGGGTGTATACCTTCTGGATGTAATGGCGCTCTCTCTCTCTCTCATTAAAAAATGTTTGTTTTTTTATTAAAAAAGTCATAATCCATGTCTTATTCCAAATTAGGATGTTATGCTATCAATCTGAATGGGAAAACCATCGAATTGTATGATGGCCTTTGTGCCCTGTCATATGGCCTTGGTGCCCCTAAAAAAAAAAAAAAGGTGGAGGCCAAATGGCCTTGCCCCTAAAATTACATAATTCCCACCCTGGTGCCAGCGGACTTAGCCGAGGTAAAGCCAGGGTGCCAGCGGACTTAGCCGAGGTAAAGCCAGGGTGCCAGCGGATTGAGCCGAGGTGGAGTGATGAGCCGAGGTGGAGCCAGGGTGCCAGTGGACTGTGGAGCGATGAGCAGAGGTGGAGCGATGGGTGCCAGTGGACTGTGGAGCGATGAGCAGAGGTGGAGCGATGGGTGCCAGTGGACTGTGGAGCGATGAGCCGAGGTGGAGCGATGGGTGCCAGTGGACTGTGGAGCGATGGGTGCCAGTGGACTGTGGAGCGATGAGCCGAGGTGGAGCGATGGGTGCCAGTGGACTGTGGAGCGATGGGTGCCAGTGGACTGAGCCAGGGTGGAGCGATGGGTGCCAGTGCACTGTGGAGCGATGGGTGCCAGTGGACTGAGCCGAGGTGGAGCGATGGGTGCCAGTGGACTGAGCCAGGGTGGAGCGATGGGTGCCAGTGCACTGTGGAGCGATGGGTGCCAGCGGACTGAGCTGAGGTGGACTAGGCGGAGCTGGTGACTGGAAGATCTGAGGTACATCCATGTAGCATAGTGGAGTAGACAAAGGAGGAGCTGAAGGGAACCAGTCGAGAAGGGCCGACGGACTGGCTGGATTTTGAAGAGGAGGTGGGAGAGGGAGGCTGGGTGGGATCTCTGGAGACGAAGGAGACTTGGAGCTGTTCCAATTCATAAACTTCTGCAGAGGCCAGCTGCAGCTCACCCTCGGCGGCGATAGTGTAGGCAGGACTTTCCTCCATTTCCTCGTCCACCATGAGCAGCCATCGGGGTCGGATGATGTTGCCGGCTCACACACCTGGTCAGACTCACTGTGGTGCTCGGGCTCTGGGGCGATGGATGGCTCAGTCTTTCCATCTGGCTCGTTCATCACGGCAGGCTCGGGTCTCAGTCTGCGGTGGGCTCAGGAGTTCGCTCCGCTCAAGAGTGGGGCTGGTGACGTACTCCTCGGGGCAAATGGTGCAAACCGATCCATTGTTTACCAGCACCCACTCCACAAACGCAGCGAAAACCTCTCGAGGACCAACACCAGGTAGACGTGCCTTACACCACTCATTAAGGCTTGTTCGAAAAATACACAGGGAACGGTCAGGGAAATTGGTACGCCAGGTGTAGAAAGTCACTGGTGTGGTCCTCGAGATTATTATTCCCTTCCTCTAAACAGGGCAGGCGAACGGCCAGCTCTGTTCTTGGTTCGGCCTGCTCTGTTCATAATCTGTTCTTGGTTCCTTCATGAGGTGTGTGGCTTAATCAAAGCACACGACGATGGAAAGTTCACAATAGTCCCTTTTATTAAACAAAATTCAAGAGAAACACGCAGGAGAATAACTAGGAAATGATTTACAACCACCCACAACACAAATGCAAACGAGACTGAATACTTAACAGAAAGAACTCAGGGCTTAAAGGGATAGTTCACTCAAAAATGAAAATTAGTCCATGATTTACTCAGCCTCAAGTCATCCTAGGTGTATATGGCATTCTTCTTTCAGACGAATACAATCAGAGTTATATAAAAAATGTTCTGGCTCTTCCAAGCTTTATAATGGCAGTGAACGGCCGTTTCTGTTTTGAAATCCGTAAAAGTGCATCTATCCATCATAAAAGTTCTCCACACGGCTCCGGGGGGTTAATAAAGGCCTTTTGAAGCGAAGCGATGTGTTTGTGTAAGAAAAATATCCATATTAAAACTTTATAAAGTAAAATAACTAGCTTCTGGCCAAACAAACATACGAATTCCACTTATGCCTAAAGTGCAACTTCAAAAGAGAAATGGCCATTCACTGCCATTATAAAGCTTGGAAGAGCCAGGACATTTTTTATATAACTCTGATTGTATTCGTCTGAAAGAAGGATGACTTGAGGGTGTGTAGATCATGGGCTCATTTTCATTTTTGGGTGAACTATCCCTTTAATGGGGAGAGGTAATAAGCTGAACAGAAACAGGAGTGTGGAACTAATAAACAACCGAGGAAACTAACCAGAAAAACAGAACACAGGTAAACGGGAACAAGGAGAATAACAACAAAACACAAGAAACTTAAACATAACTCTGACATTTCCCTGATAAAATGATTTTTTAAAAACAATTACAGGTTTGCTGTCGTTGTTTGTAGGGCTGCACAATTTGGCCAAAAGTTTGTGATTATATATCAATACATCTATAAAATAATAATAATCATAATACTTAGCCTATTATTTTTAATATTAGTACTACTAATATTAAATAATAATATACTAGACAAAAACAAAATAAGAAATATTACTATTATAATATTTGACTGTAAAATAAAATTCTAGTTATGAAGACAAAATACTCCAAGGCACTCATGTGGTGAAGTAAAAAGCCTTTAATTTAATTAAAAAATAATTCTAGTATTTCAGAAAAATAATAAAATGACTTCATTTCTACTTTTTCAAGCGTTAAACCATACAACCTTTTATCTTTTACAGAAAACTGCAGGGGGTCCTGAAAGATTCCCTTTTTTGTTGATAAGCAGTTTTCACTACTAATTTGTGGAGAAGGTTGGTGCATGTTGCGTTCCCAAATGCACATTAAAGTGACCAAACTCAGAGCAGCTGCAGACGGAGCAGCATTTACTGCAAACCGAGTCACTGAAAACACCAACAGATCATAAGCTGCTCATGTCTAAAAGAACAAAGCGCTTTTATTAATTTAATTAAAATTGGGGTGACTAGCATAAAACTCGATGTTTAGCTTCCATGTCGCATTCCTCCACAAAAAAAGGATACTAGCAGAAGAGATGAGTAGTTCTCCACAATCACTCAGATCTGCCTCCACTCTAGCATAAAACAACCCCTTATACACTTTGTATCAGTTCCCGATGAATAAAAACCAAACCATTTTTCTAGTTGAATATGCCGATGCATTTGGAAATATAGCACATTACAAAAGTGTAAGTACTAGCAGTTTAATGCTAACTTTTATTTTTAAATGTCAAACATAGTTCACATTTTACAACATTAACATGTCACAATCATGAGCTGAAAAGGGTTTGATTGTTTCAAGCATTAACAGACGATAACCCTCAATGACGCAGATTTTAATTAATTCTGTCTACAGGAGCAGATCCGTTTATCTTTAGTACGATACTGAAGCGTTACGAGGGTTTAAAGCACTGGGAGCAAGTTTCATGTCAAATATATTAGCTGCAGATTTCACATTGTATGTCTATGATAATTTTTTTTAAATTGAGATGTATACATCATCTGAAAGATGAATAAATAAGAGATCCATTGATGTATGGTTTGTTATGATAGGACAATATTTGGCCAAGATACAATTATTTAAAAATCTGGAATCTGAGGGGGCAAAAAAATCGAAACATTGAGAAAAAAATCGCCTTTAAAAGTTGTACATTTATGTTCGCGATTGTGCTGCATTCACTCACAAAAATATTTTTTTATACATTCACGGTAGTAAATTTACAAAATATCTTCATGGAACATGATCTTTACTTAATATCCTAATGATTTTTGGCATAAAAGAAAAATCTATCATTTTGACCCATGCAATGTATTGTTGGCTATTGCCACAAATATACCTGTGCGACATGTGACTGGTTTTGTGGTCCAGGATCACATATAGTACGTTTTTGACAGAAAGGGGCAGAGAAAGCATGCAGAAATACACACAGCTAATTTTCCTCTTCTCAGCTCAGACATGAATCAGCCCAGCTTTAGTATTTCTGTCACAAGCTCTCATGGGAAACAGGCTTGAAACCCCCCCCCCAAAAAAAGCGTTATCTAGGACTGATCAGAATGCAAGGAGGAAACAAGCACAGAATGATCTAGAAACCAAAGACACACTGAGAACGACAGCTCAGCTACAGGAAAACACGAAAGCAAAGAAATGGACAGGGAGTAAATTGTTAAACGTATTTTTTTTGTGTGCGCCACTTCACTTACACAACAATGTAATGCATCACATTATTTATGTAACATTCATGTTCAAGTGCCTCGAGGTAAGCCTTACGCTACAAAAAACCCCTAAGAAAGACGGTGAAGAATTTGGCATGTCTGGCTGGATTAGATGAATGAGAGAAGCCTGGCGTGAAGCGTTTTGCAATGCTCCTCAGCACGTGCAGGATGTCCCCCTCCCCTGCCGCCCTCACTGCTCTTCTTCCCACGTCCCTCTAACACACTCACGTTGCACAAACACACACAGCTTGCCTGAGCGCTGAGGGGGTCTTTAGCCTATCAGCAGGCAAGGCTGCTGCACGCATCACCGGAACTCAGGATCGCAATTGGCTGTCAGTGCCAAAATAGGTGGGTCTAGATTATGTAAACAGACCCAGCTACTAAATACAGAGTGAGCAGCCAATCACTGCACACACGGCATCCCTAGTGGTGTACTGAGTGGCTGAGAGATACAGAGAGAGAGAGAGAAAGGTAGCTTGACAAAAAAGACAAAGAAAATTGTGGGCAGTACAGGACTCTCTCTTAGCATGCTGACAAATGCTGACGGCAGGAGAGCAACAGACAAAACAAACACAAAGGGCTTGGCTACCTATACGAACAAACAACAGCCGCAATGTTAAAGGCACAGTTCACTCAAAAATTAAAACCCTGTTACCATTTATTCACCCTCGTGTCGTTCCAAACCTGTAAGGTTTTTTTGTCACACAAATTTTTTTTGGTCCATACAATAAAAGTCATTGTTGTCCCACTGACTTCAATTGTATGGACAAACAGTTGAATCATGCAAAATATTTTTGTTTCTGTTCCACATAAGACATGAATTTTCGGATGAGTGAATTTTCATTTTTGGGTGAACTATCTCAGCCAACACATGACTTGCACATATTTGGGAAAACATCACAGGTTGTCAGAACCACAGTCCAGAAATCCCTTAGTACAGAAACTGAAGCAATCTTCAACAGAGTATTATTGTGTTTAATACTGAAATTTGAAAACTCTGCATGCAATATATATTTAGGGGTCAGGAGGGTGTTTTCAACATTGCTTGAGTAAATGTGAAGAGGAGAATATATCAGGATGGAAACTTGCAAGGAATTTCAAGAGTCGGATTCCACCTAAAAACTTTGGTCCTTTAATGATTCCTTTAAAACTTCTGAAAGGTATGATCACATTAACAACATTTCTGCAAAATGCCATTCGCACAGAAGTCACTTTAAAACCGAGCAGCTTTGTGTTGGTCAACGTAAAATTTTCAACGGTGAAAATGAGCGACGTCTGCATGGCAAAATCTTTCGCCCTCACGTGAAACTCCTGATTGCGCAGATTCCTATTGGATTACGCCAGCGAATTAAATTTTCACAGAGCAACAATGAACTTGACCGCACTTTAAGGCAAAGAGCTTTGGTCCAAGAATTAATAATAAAAAAGTGATGAAAATAATTGGTTCCAGCATTTAAGAATTGATTGCATTTATTAGAGCTGAGAGGCTGTATTGTGTGCGAACGTTATATTTTAATGCTTGTTTGTATGGTGTTTTGTATCACGATTTGAAGTTCAAAAGAAGGTAACTAATTTCAAACATTTGATTTCCAATCAAAAGCTCAATAAATGACATGCATTTGACGGACTAACCTGCACTTTAGACAGCTCGTAATGGTCCTCTTCAGGTCCGGGTAAGGCGTCTCTGGACGATACGGCCCTGTACGCAGAACCAGATGCCAGACAGTCCTTTCCCAAATCATGTCCTTTCATCTTCTTGTACCAACATAGGAGCGCTTTTGTTGCTTCAACTCTGATCTTTATCTTGTCAAAGTCACCAAATCTAAGCAGATGAGAGAAGAGGTGGTTATTAACATGAATGGAAATGTTACTCTTATTTAGTCAGCATTGATCGAGCACATTATATTCGCAAATCCCCCTTTTATCCCATTTAAGTCTACCATTGAAGTCTGACAGGATGGCATTGTTGTAGGTAAATTATAGCCTTTTAATGTTAAAGGCACAGTTCACTCAAAAATAAAAACCCATTACCATGTATGCACCCTCATGTCAAACCTATAAGACATTTTTTGTCACACAAAAGAAGAGTGTTTTTTCATCCATACAATACAAGGCAATGCAATCCAATGCTGTTTTGGACCCCACTGACTTCAATTGTATGGACAGACTTATAATTGGTCAGACTGTCCAATATTAATTCCAGTAATGTTAACTTTGTCTCAAAACATAGTCAGCCGCCTACCTAGATCTTATTTTTGGCCAGACTCTGTGCATGCCTTGGTGAATTTTACAAGACATCACTAGGGCTGTCACTAACGATTATTATGGCAATTGGGTAATCAGTCGATTATTTTGATGATTGATCAAATAATCAGTTAATTTTTTTGTGGAAATAATAGACTTTAGAAAATGGTCTAAAAATGCAGTTCATGGATTCTCGTCAGTGGAATGAGCCACTTCTGGTATTTTTCCGGTAACTTGACACGGGTAAATTGCAATCGACGACTTTTTAAAATCGAGTACTCGAATTAAATTGAGGAATTGTGACAGCCCTAAACATCACATTTTAATATTTTAAAGTCAAAACAAATGGACTTAATTTCTTTGTTTATACTTTATTTTCACCACAAAATAATCATGACTGTAATACATCCAGACGTTTCGCAATTCCCATTAGCCATTTTTACTGTGATACAGTAAATTCATAAATTTAAATAATAAAATTTATTTAATGTGAATAAGCATAAATGAACGGCAGTACAACAAATACTGTCATGATGTATGAATAAAAACTATGTGGACACGTATTTTTACACATTATAGTAATGAGAACTTTATTTTATCGCATTACACTAATGAAAATCAGAGGGAAATGTGCTCAATTCTTATGTAACAATGTCATAATGCAAAACATCTTAGCAGTGCTAAAAATAGGCTTAATTTCCTTTAGGCAAAATATTGTATATTACTTCTTTCTTTTAAGCGATATGTCCGGACAAGTTCTTAACAGGATTCACGTGACTCCCCCGCCTATGATGCCCCAAAGATTGCTACTTTATCATGTTGACTAAACGGGCAGCTCACTAGATGTTGGAACACGGCCAACATCTTGAACAATCATGACGATGCTGTGAATGAATATAAACATCAATACATTGATTGATTTAGAGGGAGAGCGACATTTATTTGGCGAATATTATATTACGCTTTGACTAATGGCTACATTTTCGGAAGACGCAATAAAAGTACAAATGATGCCTACATTAAAGCTTTAAATCATTTATCCTGTTTATTTGAGTGTAATAGGCCTCGCATCTCCTCCAGCCAGAAGAGAACAAACAGTTCCCGAAAATATGACTGAAAACAACAGACGGCCCACGGGTTTCAAACAAGGACATCTAACCGTTAGTTACTGGCTTTTTAAGACTAAACAAACCATGGGGAGATATATATTTAACATTAACTAATCAGTTAATATATGTATTTTTATTATGGCAAGAGAACGCCATAAATAATACAATTCTTGTTATAATAAACCCATTAATGCGTTTGTTAGAGATAATTTCCCCACTTATTCTGTAAGCATCTATGTCTCATGGATTACAATTATACATCATGGTATCA
Source organism: Abramis brama (assembly GCF_963993115.1). NCBI lineage: Eukaryota > Metazoa > Chordata > Actinopteri > Cypriniformes > Leuciscidae > Abramis > Abramis brama. The sequence continues at coordinate 5,393,971 of NC_139971.1, forward strand.
TCAACAATAATATCTACTGCATAAGTTTAATGCGTTTCAAAATCCCGTCTAGTGCATCACCAGAACTACTGAGACAATAGATGTCACCTACATCAGGATATAAGACACCGAGCAAGACGCTGGCAATAAAAACATCGCAATATTCACACGCAAGACGCCTTTTGGTTTTTTGGTTTAATCTTCTTTAGAGTCAATATAATCATTTGCCAGGACATGTCAAATTAAGTTAAAATGAATTACATTTTAATTTTTTTTTTTTTTCAAGTAGGCTGTCAGATTTACAGATGCTTAAACATACAAAACATGCTATAATAAATCTAATTTTGCATATAGAATAAAAGATAAAAGTGTCCATTGCAGCAGATACCTGTTCCTCTGGTGGGTCTGCGGATCTTCAACAGCGGATGAAGCAAAACAACTTCGTTATAAACCAGCTATTTGAAGGATTCGGATGGAGGTCGTTCTGGGAAATGTAGTGTAGAGGAATTCTACTACAAGTTCACATCGTTCAAGTGCCGATGTGTTGGAACTACAGCACCCACAATCCCCTTCGCACTGAATGCGTCACCGCTCTGTAAATGGGCGGGGCTTAACGCGCCACTGAAAGAGACGCGCATCCTCTGCAGTCAAACGCTAGTATTGCAACGTGATGATAAGCCTGAGGCTCTGGAATGGAATTTTACCATAGAAGAAAGTACAGTGCGATGATGATGATGATACTGCACAACATGCGGACATCTTTCCTCTCGGTTTACTGTTTCTTCGGAAAATACACCTGCAGACACATTAACCCTTTAATAGCTATTTCCAAGATCCAATACAGTGGTTCTGTACAGTAGCATAATCCATAACTGTACATCTGGATGTACAAGTTATTACAAAAAAAAAGTTATGTGATAAATGAATTTAATGTAGATTCTGGTCATCTTCAGCACTAAGCAACATTGTGTGTGCGTGTTAAATGCCTCTGCATTTAACAATGAAATAAAGAAATGTATATAAATTTAGATGTGTGTAAATAATCATACAATGAATAAATTAGCTGGAATTAGATAAATTTAGAAATTCATTTGAAATTTTAAAACTGAAAAAGCAAAAAATGTGTCAACATTTGAAAATGTGGTAGGGCTTATTTTATTAATGCCACTTCCCAGCTACACTTGAAAAACTATTATTTCTGTTAAGATAAAAATTAAAAGTTAGAATCATAAGCTCAACAGTTCTTCTTCACCCACAAATCAATGTCCTCAGTATTTCTAGATCTACTTTTTTCTGTATGCGTCACTGCATACCAGTTTACGGCTCGTACTTCTTTTACCATATCTTTCTATGGCAGAAATAATAAGAGTCTGCAGGTATGAGTTTCTGAATTCAGAACTGATCTATAATAAACCCAGACAAAGTGTTCTTGTAAATGGGGCAGAACTAAGTAAGGAAGTGTTAATTATAGAAGCTGTCGTTTCCCTTAATTGCACTCTTTTCAGTTCTTCTACAAATGAACCTACTGAAGCATTAGTTCCTCTGTAAATCGACACAACTGTACATTTCTCAGGTGTCGCTTAAATTATTTCTTGACTGAAAAAAAAAAAGCTGCAAAATGCAGCAAGACTCTAAAGTGGTTGCAGAGAATAGAAAACTTTATAAACTGAAGAAAAAAGTTGTGAAAAGACCACAGAAGCAATTTTGATCATTCTTTTTATTTTCTGTACACAAAAGCATGTTACACTCGAGATGGGTACAGCATCTGAAAAAAGAGAAGCAAAAAATTAGTAATTTGTTCAATACTTTATTTTTTAAAATTTAAACGAGTCAACAGCAAGGGTAGCTGTCATCAGGACATGCATGGACAACACCTTCCCCTTTTTTTGAAACATAGGGATTGTTTACACCACACCGTTTCCAACTAAAAACAGAAAACCTTTTATGCATTTTGGCCGTTCATTAACAACGGCGTTTTTTTGGGAGGGGGGGCAAACTTTTGAAAACGGGTTTCAAAGCGCAAGTTTTTGAAAACAATACCGTTATCGTCTGTGTAAATTAAAAAAAGCTTTTTCGTATTCAATACATCCTTGTCGTGTAAACGTACACAAAGCAGATTATAAAAGGAGAAAAGTATGTGTTTGTGCAAAAACATCACATAAAAAGATTTACCAAAATCCCTTCTCATGTGTGCTTGTTACACTAGTAAATAAAGCTGCCGTGTGTGTGAGAACTACAAAACCCTACCGTGACACAGAGGACGGCAAAGAGTCCAAGTTGCTCTAGTTTCACTGTTCTTGCAATCAGTGATTTTGGAAATGCACTTTAAAATTCTTCCATTCTAGATATCTAACCTAAACTCCAATTTCTCTGGTTAATCATACTGCATGAACATGAATACATACATATTTAAATGACAGCCCTTCACAATAAAGCTGACGAGGCATCACAACGTAAAACTTCGAAATATACAAGTGCGCAAACAAGTCAGTAGTGATTTAAACTCGGGGTGCTCTCACAGTGGTAGTTTAGTTTGAAATGGGGGGCACGGTTCGCATGAAAAATTGCCCACAGAACCACAGACTACCTGAAGGATGCGGTTTGAGTTTGTTTGCACTCGAACTGTGGAACAATTCACGCGAGTGTGAAAGCAACACTGACTCGGGTGCGCACTCGTTCAGGAAGAAAAGTAACCTGCGCATGCGTTTAAGCCGATAACTATGTATTTAGTTCAATAAAACATGTAAGGGAGTGTTGATTTACCTTGGATACGAGCGAGAGTGAGCCTGCAGTGTACACGCAAATAGCGAGGGGCAAATGTATGGCAATCCGCGGTCTCCTCAAAAGGGTCCGTTTGCAAGCAAAGCCTTCATGCGACATGCATTAAACCCAAGTGTCTTTACGCTGCTGCGCATAATAGCACCAAATTAAGAAATAAATATATATATTGATGGTGTGATGTTCTGTTTTCTATTAGGGTTGGGTATTGATTCAGATGTTACAATTCGATTTGATTTCGATTCGCAAGCTCTCGATTCGATTTAGATTCGACTCAATGAATATATATTTAATACAAATCCTATATTTATAATAAAAAAAGAAAAGTTAGAACATAAATTTACAAGTGGTTAGGAGCTACAAAAAAATGGAAATTAAGAGCTACAAACCTGTATATTAAACCTTTTATTTTAGGTACACTTAGGTACATTAAAACAGGATCATATTTACCTGTGTAACTGGTAGGACATATGCAGAAATTGAATAAAGTTATCAAACAGTCTGCGCTGCATTAATTATAAATTATATTTAGACTAATCCTTATTAAAGTTACAAAAGTTCTTTAGTCAAGAGCAGTGAGTGTTTTTCTCTGTTCCCTTTGTTCTTTGATTAACTTCAATGACTGAGATAATTAGTGGCTACTGTGTACTGTCCCTTTAAGACCAGCCGCTGCTGACAGAGGATCTCACACGCGCCTCATTCTCTCGAGTCACAACTCTTCACGTTCATCATAAAACTACTCTTATGTTATGAAGATACTCGACAAAAAGACAGTGGGTAATAGCTTTTGGGTAATAGATAAATAAATATGGAAAAAAAACGATTTGTGGCGTTTGAGAATCGATTTTGAATCGACCACATTTTAAAAAACGATTATTTGAAAAATTATGTGGCGTGAACGTTTGTGATGACGCAAGATGAACGCAAATGCACCAGTCGGACCGCAGCAAATGTGCCCAGTATTAAAGCCCCTTTAAGGGGAGCTCCAGCAAGACTTTTAGCAGGTATTGATAATAAACCAGCACTGCCTTGAACCCAGTTTAAACCACTGCCACATTATAAAGGCAAGCATTTACTAGGCAAATTAAAATGGACCTGTCCAACACAAAGAATAATCAGGGACAGATATTGATACTTAAAGCCAGAGAGAAGCTTTAAGACTCTTACCACACGGATCCTGTGCCCCATAGCCTTCGCGGGAAGATTGCTCTTGAACTTGGCACGAACCATTCCACTGTTTCCATGAGCCCGTGTGACTTTACCCCAGATGACGCGTGTCTTGTTGGGTTTACCACCAGGTGTTGCAGTGATCCTTCAGACAACATACAGAACACATTTTACTTCCATAATCTGACACTTCCATGTGAAGCACTGCATTCAATGAGTCAAATATCAATTATGATCAAAATAAATGACAAATTTTTATTCAATTAATATTATATAATAAACCATTATGTATACATATATCCAAATCAGAAAGCTTTATTGCCAAGTGTGCTTACACACAAGGAATTTTTCTCGATACTGAAGATGTATTACATATATTTTATGTATTCAAATATTAAATGTACTACATCATTCATCCTGTGAAAACTTTTGAAATTGGACAAAATATTACGATGGAAATAGTACTGAATTGCAGGCCCAGTTTTTGTGAAATTTCAAACAACTTGTACAGACTTAAGGCTATGATTATCTAGTAAAAGTCAAATACTTTGAGACCAATATTTTTTATGTAATAATGTTTAGTAGTACACTTGCTTTACAGTAAACTAACTTTTATAACTTTTTGCACTCATTTTTTTTTTTTTAAGCGTTTAAAAAGAGACCAACCTGAGGTCTGTATTACAAAGCATTCATGATTCACTACCATTTGAGTTCAGATATATGCTCAAAAAGGTGACAGTTAACAGGTTAATAAAATACATCAAATAAACCTCTGGAATATAAAGTGCCAATTAATTACATTTATTCAAAATAAGACCAGAAACATGCAAAGTAAACAGTTAATTGTATAAATGGCAACTTTCATATAAAAGTGAATATCATAATGATGTAAGAGCCAGAGAGTTTACCTCTACTTCTTGTTTACTTCTGGTTTACTGCACGCGGGTTTATGTATGCGCCGTCTCTACTCAAAAGACCAAGATTCCTTGCGAATAGAACATGCGCAGAACACAAATCAATGTTCCTTTTGATGGGGATATGCCGATACACGTTTACATGACCAAATATTCGGGTTAGAAAAGGGGTACCCCAGGGATCATATCCGTGATTTTAAAAACCGGGATATGAGCATATTCGGGTTTTTGCCGGTGTTTACATGGCCGTGCGCGACCGGGTTATTGCTAATATCCTGGTTTTGAACGGGTTATTGGCTGCATGTAAACGTAGTCACTGTCTGCTCACAGCCAATCAGTGCAATAACACAAGTGTGTGGCCCCTCCTCCCCCTCACTGGAGGAAAACCTCATTCATCATGCAGGTGTGTGATGTTGGAAATCAATGCAGCAATGATAGTTAGGCCCCGTTTACACGTACATGGTTATTTAAAAAAACTGAGACATTTCCCTTCGTTTGTGCCGTTTACACGCAAAAGGAGAATTCGCCTCTGAAAACGACTCTCTCAAAACTCCGACCAGAGTGGAGACTTTTGAAAACTTCATCTGCACGTCTGCATGTAAAGTGAGAAAAACTGAGTTTTAGGCAGCCGACGTCACAGTGTGCGACAGAACTTGCACCCGTGTCAAAAGTGCAACCTTGCAATTCGTTGCTGTTTTCGGGATTCTGATTGGATAATGTGGGCTTGAGCCTCTCGTTACACTGCCACCTACAGGTTTGGCATAATCTTGACGGCATATATACACAGGTTCTGTAAACCATGGGTGCCCAATCCTGCTCCTGCCGATCGACTGTCCTGCACAGTTCATCTCCAACCCTAATCAAACACACCTGCCTTTAATTTTCAAGTGATCCTGAAGACGTTAATTGGTTGCTTCAGGTGTGTTTGATTAGAGCTGGAGATGAACTGTGTAGGACAGTCGATCGGCAGGAGCAGGATTGGGCACCCCTGGTGTAAACGAACACTTTTCTGAAAACTGACAGGTGTGCATGTGTTATTTTTGAAAACGGAGAGGGTGAAATGTCCATTTATGAAAATAACCGGCCATGTGTAAACGTAGCCTTAGTTAATAGATGTAAATTTTCACAAACAATGCCAGCAACAGATGTACAGGGATGGAGAGGAAACACAGGAGATGATGGATGGTGGATGAAGGATATTTTTAAATATTGATTAAAATAAATATATATAAAAATATCGGCCACCCTGCTCTCCAAGATATCGGCATCGGCCATCAAAAAAACAATATCGGTCGACCACTAGTAGATATATATAGGTAAAACATATATTATTATAAATGTGGCTGATACAGCTCCCTTAGTGCTCTCGTCGTTCTCCTTTTCCATCTCTAAATCTATTCTCCTCACAGGTGATCGAAGGATAGTGTGTGTGCCCTCCCGCTTTGTAGCAATTTGATGATTTTTGTTTTTGCTTTTCAAACTCCCGAGTGGTTTCAGTTTAATATGTTGCAAGCTCATTTGTTGATGAATATTGATAATAAATATTGGGCTTGTTTTTGAAGCTGCTGTTGCATATTTGCCATGAAAGAGTTGGCAACACTGGTCACAGCACTGACAGCATGATCACAAACATATTACAGACTGCAGCATGGAGTCAAACCGTTCCTCGCACGTGCCACTCGTCCCATAAACACTTGATCATGCCTTTACTTACTTTTTTGCCTTGTAGACGTAGGCACAGCGTTTGCCCAGGTAGAAGTCGACCTCTGCGCGGGTGTAAACTCCCTCTAGCTTGAGAAGAGCAGTGTGTTCACGCTGGTTCCTCAGGCCACGCTTGTAGCCAGCAAAGATGGCCTTGCTCCACAGCCTGAGAGAGGGGGAAAAGTTACCCATCTTTATCTATGTGAATGAGCCAAGCATTATAGTTAGCACAGTTAACTATGCGTCACATTAACAATGCTGACAGCTTTCTAGCCTTACCTTCCGGGCATTATGATGCTTTGACCAGGCTAACCAACAACCTAAAATGAAGAAGGAAAAAAATATCACAAAACCATTTAGTCAATCCTAGTCAAGGATTTAATATTTACACTGACTATATACACAGCAGCATCGGAGCTGAAGCATGTTTACCTTCTTCAATGCTAGTTGCTAAGTTCTTATACAAAGTTATAAGTAGTTTATAGTTATTGTTACGTCTTCAAAATAAGCTAACACGCGTAGTAAACATCATAAATGATTAACAAACCGCTATGCTTTGAAAGTAGATTTGACAGTAATGTGCAGAAATGAGTTCGGGGCAGTTTAGCCTGAGCCAACTGGCTCAAACAATCCGTTTAAAATCTAAAACATCTTATGTCGTATATGGCAGAACTCAGCGGGATATGCACTTTATTGGTATTTTTCATCAATTCTGGTAGAAATCTAGGTTTACTTTACATCACACAAGGCTAAAATGTCACATTTTAAAAGACGAGCTCTAAAACGCTCACCTGATTCAATATCAAAAATGGAGGAAAAGGCCGCTCGCAAGGAATGCTGGGAAAATGTTGGCAACGCTGTCTGAAAATCTGCCTGACTGAAATTAGAGCGTTTTAAATGCGATTCTACATTATACCACTTTTACAGTTTATTCTAAATCATTAAAACCAACAATATAGTAGTAGTATTAATAATAAATAATAATAAAAAATGTTCTTTAAGTAATTTGCTTTAGTTTTAACGTTATAGTATTTTTCTGACAAGTGGATATATAGATCACTTTTTCCCTAAATCGGTTTTTTAAATATATTTTTACATTTATTTATATACCTTAAAATGTTAACAAAGAGCAAAAAGACATGTGCACATAAACATTCACATGGGCTACAAGGATATTGATGTGCAATACACAGAAATTAACATAGGCCCAAGCATTAATTACTACAATATTATTTAGGCCTATAGCCGCCTAGTAATTTGGGTCTTCAGCAAGTTCTTTTCTCTTAGTGATATCAGTATTTATACTTTATAACACTAAATACGTTTTCAATTACAAAATATGTTGTGAAAATGTGTAAATAAAGATATTCCATAAATTAAAAATTGCTGCTTGTTCACTGCCATTCACAAATCCTCTCCCGTGGCCTCATGGGATAGTAAGGTGTCCATCATATGCACTTTTCAGAATCTCACCAGGACTAGTCATCCGGGTATTTTTTGCCCACTCTTTTATGAGTTCGGAAATACTTATTTTGTCAAATACTGTTTTTCTACAACCCTGTCTCACAATCAGAGCCGTTTTTGACCATTTTGGCGCCCTAGACGAGATCCCCATTTGGCGGCCCTCTTCTTCCCAGCTTACAAGGAGCGTTCCCTTAACTTTCACTAGTTACACTCTTTAAAAGTGATGTAAATGTTAAGACAAAACATTCTTAAAACAATAATAATAATAAAAAAACATTTAGTACAGTACATTTGATTTACAGTAAATATAAACTTCCATAACTTTTTCATACGTTAATTTTTTTAAGTGCTTTCACTTCAGCAGCAATAATCTGCTGAGTGTCTTTTTAAAAACAAGACCAAAAAATGTAGGTCTATATTCCAAAGCATTCTTGAATTACAACCATTTAAGTTTGAATAGTGCATTTTTACTTTCATTCTCAAAAAGTGGGGTTAAATATAAGGGGTTAAAATTACTTACTACTACATTGAAATTTGATTTAAAACATGACACATGTAAATGTAATTGATCTAAAAGTTTCACTACTTTTAGTGATTATATTTCCCATGGTCATTATCACTAAATTATATTAAAAGTAAAGATTAAATCACACTGAACATACAATAATTATTTTCTCTTGATTTTAATCTGTACATTATTTATTATTATAATTATTATTTATAATAATAATTATCATTATTATTATTAACTGTTGTCGGCTGTTGTAGTGGCCTTTATTTTGAAACGAATAGCTTCCGGTGGGCGTGGCTCAACGGCTAGTTCACTTCACGCTGCTGCCATTTTAGTGCGCGGTGAGTGAGCGGCCGTACAAAGAGTCTGCACAAATAAACAATGCTGCAATAGTCACAGTCTGCGGTTATTTGTGATATTAGAGCAGTCGACGTTCCTTTGCTCGGATCGCACTCATAATCCATCATGTCCACCGAAACTCCACCGGACCAGGTAAAGTAAAGACATATGTGGATTGTGTAGTGTTTGAAATCAAGTGCTCGTGTTTGCGGCCTAGCTGTTGAGTTCGCCCCTATAGCGGGATGCTGTCGATGTTTAAAGCTTTATTACACGCCTCGCACAGTATGCGTCGAGTGTTTGTGTAGTGGTTGGACTGCTGTAGTAAATCCGTGAAACATTTGAGGAGCAGAATAGACGAGTGTTGACGTAATGCTGTTGTTTAGGTGCTGGCGATTGTATGACTGAACCTCGACACACCACGATGCCATTGATTTTTACCTCTACTATTGTTTATAGCAACATTCAGATTTATTATTTTGGATTGGGAAAGCCAACGTACTATTAGTCTATTTAAATGTATTTTCTTCACAATAAAATTGACTGCAACGTCGCCTAAAGCTTTAAAGCAACACCGCCAAACTCGGACAAGCCCTTCAGGCTCGGGTTGATGCGTCTTTTCTAAACGATCGGACGATTTTCCTGAAACTGGCTACCAGAACTTCGGGAAAAACTCCATAGACTTGCACTAATGGAATCCTCAAATGCCCTAGAAATCAATTAGAACACCTAGCAACACTGTGGCAACCACCTAGAATACCCTAGTAACCCCATAGCAACACCCTACCATCCACACAGTAACTTGTCTGTCTGGTCTTAAACGTTCAACATTCTAGGCTACCTTTTAAAAACATTCAAACTTAAAACTAATTAACAGCTATTTAAACCTAAAACCTTCTAATTTCAAGATTTTTAAACTACTTAACTCTTAGCCAGGCTTTCTCAAGCCAACATCGAAGTTTGTCTGACTTATTACGATGACTTGGTTTTTGTTGTCAAAATGCAAAACTATGAAGGCAGCTTTCAACTTTTGAAACGCAATTTCAATTACACTGCACAATTAGTTTAGATTGAGAACCACTGATGTTCAGGTTTCCAAAATATGAAAGGGAACTAGCATTTCCCGGGTGTCCCACCGGAACGAATCGTCTTTTGGGAGCTGGTGTCGATGATGCACCGACATTTCAGGATAATCTGGTTTCACATTTGTCGTTTCTTTCCCCCTCGACAGGCAGCAGAGTACATCCCAGAGAAGGTGAAGAAAGCAGAGAAGAAGTTGGAAGAAAATCCATATGACCTCGACGCTTGGAGCATACTGATTCGTGAAGCACAGGTTTAGTGACACAGGGTTGCATTCCTTTCTACCCGGGGGTAACATGTTTTTGGGAGGGGGGACGGGAGGGCAAATCTGATGCTGTTTCATGTAAACGGTCTTTGGGACGTACATCATGATTCTGTATGTAAATGAATTTTACTTCTTTTAGAATCAACCCATAGACAAAGCAAGGAAGACATATGAGCGACTTGTCGCCCAGTTTCCCAGTTCGGGCAGATTCTGGAAGCTATACATTGAAGCTGAGGTTAAACTTTATTTTAATTTAATGACATTTTCATATCTTGTGCATGACAATGCTTCTCCCCATTTTGATCAACAATGTGATATTCACACAACACCAACAATGCACTATAATCGCAGGGCGTCAAGGGAAACTCATAGCTTGTATCATTTAGAGGTTCTTAAGTCATTCTTTTCCTTATACTTTGCAGTTTTATGAGGTGATATTGTTGCATGTTTTATCTGCAACAGCATTAAAACAATTTTAATGGTATTGGAGTGCTTTAGCCTTTATTACTTGTGTCAATTTCTTGCCTCCTGTGTCATTTCTTTGAGGTTGTTGTGGTTTGTTTGTAATTAATTATTCAAGATTTGCTCCATACTAGCGTCTAATTCTCCTGTCCCTCATTCCATATTATACATGTCAGTTGTAGTCCAGCATGCACAGTAGTCCACACATCAACTAAGTATAGTTTGTCTAAATCCTGAGGCGAATGTTACGGTATTTTACAAGTATACACTTGCACCACACAATGCAGCACATGCTCACATTCTTTTAGATTTACTATTAGATTATTTCTAAATGTGAATATGAAACGGGCATGATATGATGTTTATATGCAGGAGTGCAGTTTAGGGACAGATTGTAATGGTAAGTATCTTACAAGTAACATTTAGATGCACATTACATTCAACTAACTTAACAAGTATAGTCAAATGGTTAGGTTTTTGGTGGTCTTCTTTTTTAATATTCCTATTTTAAATTTTTTTTTTTTGCCCATTATATTGACAAATCATTTTCTGGGTATAAATAATTCAACATTGCTAAAAAAAAACTAAACATGATTTTTTTTAAAATATATTTACTCTTACAACTTTTTGGTGGAGGGTAGTTGTGATTTTAATTTTTTCTCTCTTTATATGCTTAGTTGATCGTTACAGTTGACCCTTTGCTAAGCCCCGCCCTATAACATTACTGACCAATCCTGCCTTTGCAACAGCCATTTTTAGATAAGTTTTGCTCTTTCCAAATATCTCAGGCCAAATGAACATGTATAATATCAGTAAGAGCAGATTTGCTCCAAGATAATGTTAAACTTGGATGTCATTTTCATAGTAATCAATAAAAGAGTTTGCAGTACTATTGTGAATGTTGTAGAAAGTTACTAGTTGTTCTGTTTACTCACATTGGTAATTATTTTAAGTTTCACTTGGGGAAAAAAGGTAGCCACAATTCTGATTTGCAGTCTTCAATTTTTAATCATTACTGCATCCGAAAGTGGAGAGAATGTCAATTAACTTCAGCCCAAGTAATAATAACTTTCCAATCCATTTTTATTGATAATCACTCCATTTACTGAATTCTCCTGTTCCTGTCTGTGGGATGTTTTGGAAAGCTGGACTCAGAAACGCTAACCAATTAGAGTGGAGCTTATTGAAGGGTCAGTTAGGATTGGAGCTGCAATCACAAACATAATTTCCTCTCTAAAAACAGACCTCACCATGGATAAATCAATAGGAGAGCTGTGCTTGTATTAAATATTATTTATTTTCAGATCCCCAATTGTGATTTCTTGCTAATCAACCTTTTCTGTTGTCGTCTGGATTTAAACCAAAAGTGTAATGGGTCTGAAAAATCACATTTTGATTCAGTATATTTAATCGAAATAGTAAAATCAGGGACCAATCAATTGTAGGTGTTTATGCACCGGTTCTGGATTTGAGTATAATTTAGCATTTCCAATTATTATTTAATTCTTGTTCAAGCTTTTTTTTTTTACCCCTACCGTAATAAAATGCACTTTAACAAGTTTGGCTTGTCGTTGTAATGTGCATTCATTGTAATCTTGTGTCAGTGAGTGTGCGTGCATGCGTGTGTCCGAGGCAAGGAGACGGCAGTACCACAGTGATCATGTCCCACGGCGACTCTGCCTCAATGCCAGTATTTTTCACACTCTGTCATGCTGGGTTTTGATTTCGTTTGGAGCTGTTGGGTGGTTTGGTTAAGTATGTCAGTCTATCACCATTCGCCCTGGAGCACAGACACACTGCCAACAACCTCTCACAGCTGACCTCGGTGTCATTAATCCGATTTAATGTCACAAAGAACCACAGAGCTAATCTGAAATGGCCTTAATGAGAGAGTTCTGTCAGCATTTACTCACCCTCATGTCGTTCCAAACCTGTTTGAGTTTTTTTTTTTTTTCTTCAGTGGAACAAAGACGACCTTTTGAAAACAAAAATCTGTACAGTGAAAGTGAATGTTGTTTTGGTCCCCATTAACTTTCATTGTATGCATTTAAACATTCTTTAAATATCTCTCGTCTGTGTGTGTTCCACAGAAGGAAGTAAATCATACAGGTTTGGTATGACATAATCACAAGAATTTTAATTTAAGTAAACAATCCCTTTAATGACAACAACGCACGCATAGTCATATTATGTAATATTAGCAGGTTGTCCTATTTTGCTGCTGTTTTCAGTGGCTTTGTGTGCTGAAGTGCTACCATAGAGTGCAGTACGATTGATTTCAGTAACACAACAAAATCTGACTTTACCTCTATATTGTTATCAGTGAAAATGCATCAATCCCTGATGACATATACTGGTTAATCTGTTTCTTTTTAAATGGGATTATTTAATCACTGTCCCTTGTCCAATCTAACCATTTCTTCTTACTCAAGATACATTTGAGCTCTTCTCTTAAGACATTTACTCATAATTTGCATCCCAGCAGTCTCAAAACCACTGAATGACTCCAGTGATTATCTATAAGATCTTTGAATACTTGGGAGAATTTTCACATTCACCTGCTTTTTGTCCTCTGGAATACATGATGTATTCATGTATCATATTTTATCAGAATACTGACACATTTGCAAGTGCATGACTCGGTCAGTGCGAGGTTTAGGCCGGTTATCAGTCCAGCACTAAATCATGCATCCCTTGATATTATGTTTTTTTAACATCTGAAATTCTGTTTTTTATTGAACACTTGTTGCAAATCGTGCTGGTTACTGTTCCCAAGGTAATGTTATCTAGCTGGGTAATAAAAAAGGATTTATGGGAATTGCCAGAATGACCAATGATCGACTTAAGAGCTTCATTTCAAATTGGTTATAAACAAAATGTTTTGCACTGTAAAGTGTTTGAGTTTATAGCTGTTATGGTGCTATTGTACATTATTTTTTTTTTGTGGTGGCATAGTGCTATATTGTTTCTGACGCGTATAAAAAGATGATGCAGGACGTAGTTATTTTTTATGTTTGTGACGCACCAGTCGAGAAAACACTGGTGAGCCCTGAAGTTTCATTTCTGTGTTTAACTTAGTGGTGAGAAATTGGTTTCTTGTTGTTTTTTTAATTCTACTAATACACATTTTGGCAATGGTATTGTTGTTTATTGTATTGTTGTTAGATTTCCCTGCAAAAATTAATAAATGGTGATCTGTAACTGCATCACACTTACACAATTTCCCTCAAAATAGCAACTTCTGCTAAACAGATTTTTGTGTTTCTCAAAGGAAATTGGTGAATAAGAGAATTAGTCTTAAGTAAACCTGTGTTTTAAATGATTGTAAATGTCTGGGTGCAATGTTTCATTTTTGATGCATGCTAAAGTTGTTTTTACTTTGCCACAACTACTTATATACTTATAATATATTAGCTTTGTAAAACCTTCAGACGCAACCCGCAGGGATGTTAAATCTTAAATCTTTTCCAGGGTTACACTCCAAAAAGCAATACATTTACTCATACATAATGGCCCGGTTTCATAGACAGGGCTTAGATTAAGTAGCTTTTATAAAAACGCCTTGGAAAAAACATTACAGGTGTGCATCTTCAGACAAAACAACGGCACTGGCATATTTTAAGATTTGTCAGTGCAAGTTGCTTCCAGTTAAAACAAGCATTTATTCTGAGACTAGGCTTAAGTCCAGTCTGTGAAACCGGGGAAATATCCATCACACCATTTGCAGCTTTGTGGCCCATTCATGCGCACATGAAATGAGTCATTCTTCAAACTAGCTGTAGTGAATCTTGTGACTGTTTGCAGACTCACATGCAGTTAATGGAGGAGGACAGTCATGAAACTGACACACTATTATGTAGGGTTGTGTGAATGTCACATCGTTGGCCTTAAAAGGGTTGTGTGTGCATGCGTGTGGAGCAAATTAGTCTGGATACTGACTATATATATATATATTTTTTTTTTTAAATAATATTGGTTTTCAAATGTGTCCACAGATCAAGGCTAAAAACTATGACAAGGTTGAAAAGGTAAGCATTTGTTATCGCATGGAAGCCACATTTTGAATTTATTGGTTGTATGAAGTTATTGTGATGGACACATCCATAGGTGTAAGTCCATAAATGCTGAGCTTTATCTAGTTCACCACTCAAAAGCTCAGGGAGAGTAAACACGAAGATGGTGAAGTGAAATAAAATAACACCCTGCTTCACTAGAGAGATCCTGTTTGCTTTCCCGAATGCAGAAAACGGGCAATCAGACAATAAAACACGAGGGATAAAAATCCCAGATTTGATTCTTCATGATGGAGGATGCATTATCTGAGTTTGTTAGATCCCCTTTCAGAGAGCAATTCACTGTTAATGCAGTTTGGCAACACAACATCAGCCATACAGGGTCAATATTGAGTCGCTTGATATCTCACGTGACCCTTTTATTTCTGAAACCGAGAAAGTACAGGATGCCGACGTGATCTTCTTTGCTCTACCTTAAATTACCATGTAAATGTGAATGTTAATCATTCAGTGTTGTCAAAATACCATGGTATTGTAATCTGATGATCACAGATTATCTGCCAAAAATGTATGCATAACATCTGTATATTTTATATAATTTGAGCGTAATCTAAAATTTGTTGACTGATATCGTGATCTGTGCAATGCTGCTGTCACAGTGATGTGTGTGTGTGTGTGTGTGTGCATGAGTCAGTGCTGTACTGTAGTTTGATGTGCTGTCTTGAGCATCAGATGGGTTTGTTCACTGTTCAATCTCTTGCTCAGTTATTTCAGAGGTGCTTAATGAAGGTTCTGCACATTGACCTGTGGAAGTGCTACCTCTCATACGTCCGGGAAACCAAAGGAAAACTGCCCAGCTATAAGTATGTGAGATGATTGTGTTTCCATGGCTTTATAGCGATCGACTGCCTTTTTCAATGCCTTGTATCTATAGCAATATCAATAATGGCAATATCTAGAGAGAAGGGGGATTTATGTTCCCTATACAATGGGTTCAAAGACAAAATTCATTCTGGGATTTAAAATCTAATTATAAAATGGAGAGTTCTGGTCCTTGATTTAAATCTAGAAAGAAATGGTTTTAGATTATAAAAATAAACTTATGAGCAATATTTCAGATTCTGCCTTATTTCTAGTTGACTAATCAAATTTGTGACAATTGAAGCACAAGATACTCTTTGAAATTGAAACATCCTCAAATAGTTATGGGTAACATGATTTTCAGTTTTTTTATTATTATTATTATTATTATTATTATTATAGTGGAGGGATATACCAAATTATAACGTTCATTTTTCACTTAAACTTTATGTTCTGTAATACTGATGACATAATTTATATTAGGACAAATTATTCAATTAGAAGAATGCATAGTTTTCTCAGACTTCTAGACCTATTGTATATAATAACATTTAATTATAGAAAAATGTATGGAAATTAAATGAACAGTTATTTAATAGTGTCACTTTTACATCACAACAAATTTTGAATACAGGAAATTGTGAGTTGTATATTGCATATAGTTAGAAACCGACTTTAAATGTGCTGTTCTTTGACAGGGAAAAGATGGCACAAGCTTATGACTTTGCTTTGGATAAGATTGGGATGGAGATTATGTCCTATCAGGTGAGGGTTTGACGGTCCTCATTAATCCTGATTTGTTGTTCTATGGCATCATAAACATTAACTTAAAACTCTTCTCTTAGATTTGGGTGGATTACATCAATTTCCTCAAAGGAGTGTAAGTACACCGTTTGTGTTCTCAAAACCCATTTCACGGTCATTTAAAGAAGTTCATGTTTGGAGGAAAGGCATTTGACGAGCTCTCTGTGTGTGTCACCTAGAGAGGCCGTGGGGTCGTACGCTGAGAACCAGCGAATCACAGCCGTCAGACGCGTGTACCAGAGGGGTTGTGTCAACCCCATGATTAACATCGAGCAGCTCTGGAGGGACTACAGCAAATATGAAGAGGTGAGTACGTGGAGGATGATGATGATGATGATGTTATTCTGATTCAGGGCACTGGTTTGGTAGTGGCAGTCGTCACAGTAATGGCGGCAAAACTGTGGAGTAGTCTGCCTTTAGTGTTATAATTGCCACAACTTTAGATGATTTTAAATCAAAAGTTAAGTCTTATCTGTTTGCCATTTCTTTAAAATACATGATGCAGTCATATTATCTGTTCTGTTGTTTGTTAGTTGTCATATATTTATGTTTTAAGCTATATGTGCAGCACATTGATCAACAGTTGTTATTTTAAATGGTGCATATAATGTGACGTTGACATTGTAAACAGCAAAAATTCAGATTTGTTATGAGAAACTTCTCTTTAACATTGAACAGAATTTCTATTGCTTAATTGGTTGTGATCAGAGCTAGAAATGCTTTTGGTTGTAATGTGTATGTACTATTTATCTGTTTGTCATAAATTGCTTTTGTTCCATTATAAAGGGCATAAATGTGCACTTGGCTAAAAAGATGATTGAAGACCGGAGCAGAGACTACATGAATGCCAGGAGAGTAGCCAAGGTGAGTTGACATCCACAAAAAAACTACACCTGCACTCATTAATAAAAATACACTATAAATAACAAAACATTTGTGGATATCTCACACGGCCCCATCTGCATCTCTTGTTATCCATGGCTGAGAAAGCCAGTAGCAATTTACTAGTAGTAATCTTAATCTACATCTACACTAATCCAGACACATTAGAAAATGGCATTTTCGTTTCGAAGCGCTCTCCTCCCACACTAGAGTTCAAGCATTTTCCCGAAGTTTCTCGTCCACACTGAAACTTCAGAAGACGCTTAAATCATCTCACTGCGCATGCGTAAAACACAATACAAGCTCAGTGAGATGATACCGAGAGACCAGACATCATAAAGTTCTCACACTATTCTTTGGGCATGATCACTATATCAACAAAATATCTCACCGCTTACTGGTGTGTTCAAGTTGCACTCAATCGCCATTCATTGTATGGTCTAAAACACAATTGCCCATGTTTTGATGCAAATTGACAGCACATTTTTTGCTATCTTTGCAGAAATGTAATATAAAGATCGAACAAAGTAATGTTATCTTCAGCAAGACTGTGTGAAAGTTAATTGCACATAGCAGGGACATACCAATATAAATTTGGGAAAAGCCCGTAAAAGTGCTTTGCAAAACTCACAAGTGTAAGGGAAAAGCTAGTGAATTTAACACTCCATAGAAATGTATTTTTTCTGAAGTGTTGACAACTTAGTGTTAACTAATAATTGCTGCAAACTGGTACTACCAACAAAATATTAGTGCACTCCTGGAACTGGGCGTCGTTACACTACATCTTTATGCATCGCTTTCTGCCAGGACTTTTACGGGATTTTCCCAAATCACTGAAGTGACCTCGACGTCCGGGTTAGCGCTAGCATTAGCCATCAGGCAAGTGTTATTTAAATAAACTCCTGATGTACTTACAAACTTTCCAATGCCTCGTTTTATGAGTACAGAACCTATTTGTACGACTGTAGAAGTTTGGTACCATTCTGGGCATTATTAGTGGGGTAATTTACGAGATACAACCTTGGATCCATTAGCACCTGCACTAAGCCATCCGGCTGATATCTCTAAATAAGCTCTAACTTTAATAATGTTCAACCAAGAGAAAAAAAGGCTTCTGGGGGGTGTTTGGCTCAAGGCCATGCTGCAAAGGACCCTAGGTTGAAATTACTCCGAACCATCCCTTTAATTAAAAAATTAGTAGCAAACCTCTAATCAGTGCGAGTAAATCTTTGTTTTGTCTTTGTGCAGTTTCATCACACACACACAAATTTGCTGTCGGTTCTGCAGTCATTGTTTGCTTTGTCAAACCTTTGCTTTGTTGTGAAAGTTAAAGTTGTGAATTCAAGTGAAGCTGCGTTTCATTGGGCGGTTTCTAAGCACCAGAATGAAAACTCTGTTTCTATTGGTCGCTCCCAATACCTCCTTTTGCACAGTCCACATTACAACGCAAAAATAGCATTTTCAAATGTATCCACTTGAGAGAGCATCTTCAAAAAGCTAATTTTTTTCCACAGGACAAAAATGCAGTCTCGTTGTGTAGGCCAAAATGTAAAGAAATGGATGCGTTTTTAAATGTATCCGGATTAGTGTAGACGTAGCCTTATTTTATCTGATGCCGAAAACACTTTCAACGACTTCTCGTCACTTTCCTCTCGGTTCCCACTGTATGCTGACGGTGGGATTTTAATCCCTTTCAGGAATACGAGACTGTGATGAAGGGTTTGGACCGGAACGCCCCCTCGGTGCCGCCCCAGAACTCCCCACAGGAGGCCCAGCAGGTGGAGATGTGGAAGAAATACATCCAATGGGAGAAGAGCAACCCACTGCGCACCGAAGACCAGACTCTCATCACCAAGAGAGGTAGATTCATAACTAATGAGCAGCAGGTTCTGGCAATCGACCAACTGCTGTTTCAATCCTGTATTTAGTTATTTGTCTAAAGTTTTTCACAGTATATATTGTTTCAAAGCAGCTTTACAGAAAATCATGATGTTATGTTTTATAATATCCTAATATCTTCATGCCTTTAGCAGATTAGAGCCGGACAGTTTACATTTTGAGATGATACAAGCAATCAAGTAGTTGAGATTTGCTATAGTGTACAGTATATCGCCCAATGTGAGTATACACACTTAATATATCAAACTTTATATAAAGAGCTGGTTGATAATAGTTTACATTTACAACAAAATAAATATCAGGCAGTTGAGATTTGCTATATATCGCTTTATTACAATATACAGTAGTGGCCAAAAGTGATGTCTCACCTTTATTCTTCACCCTTTTTTAAATATTGTTAATTTAAAGATTTTATAAGCATATTCCATAGTTGTGCTTGGAGTCAATTGGTTTATTTGTGATAACACAATGAAACATGCCAAATTGTGCAGACATGATTTTTGGCCAGGCTGTCATACAAAGAAATTGTTCAATTATTCATATTTAAAAGTACTGATAAACAGATTTAAAAGTACTGATAATCAGATATAAATGTACAGAAGCACATTGTGAAATTCAGTCTAAAATATTGAGCATAGTTTAGTCACAGGCTGAAT
>NC_139971.1:5413942-5569019 GCF_963993115.1 Abramis brama
TTTATGCATTCATCAGCATTACTATGTCATTCATTCAAGATGGGCAAGTCTTTTAGTACTGATTATGCCATATGTTATAGTGGTCCTATTATGTTTTTTGTTTTTTTTACATGTTCAACTTTCTTTAGTGTGTTTAGTTGTTTGAGCATGAAAAAGGTCTGCAAATTTATAAAGCACAAAGTCACACCAAAG
The DNA here is from genome assembly GCF_963993115.1 of Abramis brama. Taxonomy (NCBI): domain Eukaryota; kingdom Metazoa; phylum Chordata; class Actinopteri; order Cypriniformes; family Leuciscidae; genus Abramis; species Abramis brama. The sequence continues at coordinate 5,414,135 of NC_139971.1, forward strand.
GGAGTTATTTTTTAAAGCAGTAAGCACTGTTTCTGAACTCCCTGAAACACCTCGATTGTAGAGTTTTTGTACACGTCACAATATTCCTCATTTAAATAATTCCTGCCCAAGACATGCACAAAAAAAGGGCGAGGCCTGGTTGAGTTGAGAAGTGTTTTGAAAGTGTTATGGGAAGGGGGCGCGACATTTCCGAATCATGCTCGAAGTGGTTGACCGGGCCTTCATTTCAAAGGGGCCAGAAAAATCCTGACAATTCAATATTTGACCATTCATAGTATTGATCTGTGCTTGATTCGCAGAGTCGCATGAAGCACGAGAAGGTTCATAGTATATACAACCGTCTCCTGGGGATCGAAGATATCGACCCTACTTTGGTAAGTCCAGCTCTCTTTGGGGACAAATGCTAGGGTTTCCACTGGCATGGGAAAATGGCAATAATAAAGTTCTGCTGTAGAGTAAAATCTCTCTGATTTCAGTGGAAGCTTGTTTCCGCCACTGAATAAAAAGGTATTTTATATATTTTTAGGAGTTTATATCACGCAATTCTGAGAAAAAGTCAGAATTGTGAGATATATTGAGAGATTAAAAAGTCAGTATCATCTTTTTAATTGTTTTATTCCGTGGCAGAAACAAGCTTCCATAGATTTCTGAGTGATTCAAGATTTTTTTTTTTTATGAATTTTTAAATTCGTCTCCACTGATCATATCTGGGAAATGTATTAATATTCACAAATATGTGGGATGCCTGTAATATAACATTGCGTAGTCAAGCATGAATGAGTCATACCATTTGTGTTTGTTTTGCGGTCTCTGCTAACAAAGAGACTGACCCTTTGACGTTTTTGAATCGTTCAGGTCTATATACAGTACATGAAATTCGCCAGAAGAGCTGAAGGCATTAAGTCCGGTCGCTCCATCTTTAAGAAGGCCAGAGAGGATCTTCGCACTCGGCATCATGTGTACGTCACTGCTGCTCTGATGGAGTACTACTGCAGCAAGGTAACCTCAACACCACTCGTCTGTTAGATAGACACCGGTTAGATTTTAAATTCTGAATTTTCAGCATTTCAAGCATTGCTGCTTCATGTTTTTGTGGAAACTGTGATGCATATTTTTGGGGGGACTTTTTCAGGATTCTTTGAATTGAAGGATCAAAATAACAGCATTTGAAATGGAAAGCTTTTGTAAATTGCATGATTAAATGTCTTTACTGTGACTTTTGATTAATGCATCCTTGCTGAATAAAAGTATCAATTTCTTTGACAAAAAAAACTTTTGAACAGTGCTGTATATATGAAATACATATATTTTGGGGTCAGTGGCCAATAACCTTAAAGGTATTTATGATGTACTTTTGTTTCCCCCACTGCTGTTCGATATCATGACTAAAAAAAAAAAAGTCAGGCGGTGTAAATATGAAATGCATATGTTTTGGGGTCATTGACAACATTGAATACCATTAACAGTGTCAGTTTTTAATTTAAAAAAAAGAAAGAAAGAATTTTTTTTTTTAGCAAAGGTTTGATTTCATGACTGAAAATGTCAGGTGGTATGACCAAGTTAAAAAAAAACCTTTTAAAAAATATATTTTTTATGATTTTTGTTAATTGACAACAAGAGAGCGTCCTGGATTTGTTACACCCCACTGAAATATTAGTAATATTTTTAAACACAAAACTAATTCAGTGTGTCTAATTTAAAGAAAAAAAATTAACCAGACAATGCCATTTGTATTCTTTATTATTTTTACCTTATTCAATCAAAGGCTAATTGATGATTAAAAATAAACCTTTTCATAATGAGACCTTCACATTTGTTACACCACCTGTTTTTATTTTACGTATTGCCCCTCAAACATCATAATGACTTGATTCAGAAATTGCCTTTTAAATCAAATAAATATCCAGACACACAAAACCGACTATCTGAATGACTGTTCCCTCGACGACAGGACAAATCTGTGGCCTTTAAGATATTTGAGCTTGGACTGAAGAAATACGGTGACATTCCTGAGTACATTTTGGCGTACATTGATTACCTCTCTCACCTGAACGGTAAGAACACAATTCATCCACACGTTTGGTGAATTCACAATATCCTTTTAATCTGATGCCAAACAATCAGTGCAATTTCTGTTAGGTGAAACACTGTAGGGAAAACCATTTCAGCCAAAGCATTGCATATCATTGACATGTCCTCGAGATGGCTGTTTATTTACATACCCACCTACACACACACACACACACACACACACACACACAAACACACACACAGGATGATATCTGGCTCAGGAGTGCTTATCAGACCAAACAATCCATCCGTCTGCTTTATGAAGTGGATAGCTAGGAGACTGTGTTTGCCTTGCAGTAAACATCGGTCGTGTTTATCTTGTTGCTAGGCCATTACCAAAAAAAAAAAAAAAGGGTAAAAAGCCTGACCAGGAATGAGTTTTCAAAAATGACAATGAATTATTGAGCTGTTTGCCCTTCTCTCCATCATAGAGGACAACAACACCAGAGTCCTGTTTGAGAGAGTCCTGACGTCCGGCAGTCTTTCCCCTGAGAAATCTGGGTTAGTGGGATTTTATTGATCTTTTATTTTATGCAAATAAACCATTTATTTCTTTTAATTTGCTCTTAAACATTCCTAACTATCTGCTGGGCTTTTCACACTTTAAAATGGTTAAAGTCTGTGTTATTTTAACCCTGGATTAACGATCATTATTAAAGGGATAGTTCACCCATAAATGAAAATTCTGTCATCAATTGCTCACCCTCATGTCGTTCCAAACCCGGAAGACTTTCGTTCATCTTCGAAACATAAATTAAGATGTTTTTGATGAAATCTCAGATCTTTCTGTCCCTCAATTGACAGCTACACAACTGACGCTTCAAAAAGTTCATAAAGAGATTGTAAAACTAATTCATATGAATTTAGCAGTTTAGTCTAAATTTTCTGAAGAGACTCGATCACTTTATATGATGAACAAAATTGAATTTAGTCTTGGGAACGAAAGTCTTACAGGTTTGGAACAACATCAGGGTTAGTAATTAATGACAGAATATTCATTTTTGGGTGAACTAACCCTTTAGCATTTAATGTTAGCGCTACTTTACATGCAACCAATTAGTAAACTGATTGATGGCAAAATCGGATTGAAAAGCCTCATTTAATCGATCTGATATGAGCTTGATTCAAATTAAATTACGATCGGATTGGAAGGGGTTGTGTTGATCTGAAATAATTGGATTAAATAGGAATAATCTTTTTTGGATAAAAAAAATGCCATGTGGATGTTTATGTCTTACAAACGTGTGTGTTTTTTTTGTCTTATGACTGAATACATATACTAAATATTTGCTAAACAGTCTCTTCTGACGTATACGTTAACTTTCTGTTTCGAAATGTCAAGGCAAAATTATGCTTGTACATTTACATGTGGTTTTGTGTAACAGGGAAATCTGGGCGCGCTTCTTGGCCTTTGAGAGCAACATCGGGGATTTAGCCAGTATCCTGAAGGTGGAGCGAAGGCGTTTCATGGCCTTTAAAGATGAATATGAGGGAAAGGAGACGGCTCTACTGGTGGACAGATACAAGTTCATGGATTTGTACCCCTGCTCCCCCTGTGAGCTCAAAGCCCTCGGTTACAAGGTACGATGGGAAGCGTAGTCATTTTAATTCACTGTCATTGTAAAGGCCCCGATTTCCTCAAGGCAAAGCTCTTTTTCGTTCTTCGTTTAAGAGTTTGAAATACCTTTTTCGGCAGTATATAACATCCCGCCCACACTACTGAGAGCGACGTTTAGCGTTTAGATGTATATGTAAATATGTGCTGCATGCTTTCCTCTTAATAACCATAAACGCACGACAGAATAACAGTGGTGAGAAAACAGCAGTTGAGAAAGCATCTGATCAGCGATGTAAATGTTTGCACCAGCTCTGCAGTCAAGTCACGCCATGTTTATTTATATAGCACTTTATGCAATAGATTGAGCGACAATGTTTAATACTGTAAAGCTGCAGTGTCGCTTGTTAATTAGTATTACAACTTCAGTTTCTACTACAAAGCAGTTCTCCAGTGTGTACATGTTCTCACTCACGTCTGACCTCGACGGACTGAACAGAAGATTTCCATGTCAAAGAAGGCGGAGTCAAAAATCAATAAAAAGATAGAAGGCGGAGTCACAGAGCAACACCAGCCTATTACATAATCACCACGGACCGATGATAGTTTGAACCGGTTCTCGGCCAGGAAAATTGGTTCCAAAGCGGCACCAACTCTTTGCTGGACTAGAACCGTTCTTTTACCACCACGTCATGCTTACGTCGGGGGCTGGGGGCGGGGTTATTATCGAACTTCTTCTCGAACGTAACCTCTGTCTATAGTAATCCAGACGAGCAGCACAAATGTGTTCTAAACGTCTTCTTCTGACCCCAATATAGGATCGCAAAGCCAGGAGAAACATTTGCAGAAAGACGATGTAGTCCGCCATTGTAATTGTTATGCTTGAAGTTGGCGAAAGCTAAGACGCATGGCAACGTACACAGTGACGTAACGACGTCGTTCGCTGGGCTCTCTAGTCAGTGGAAAAACAAACAGGTTCTGAGAAGGTTCGCAAGTTGAACCAACTTTGAACCAGTTCTTTTTTGGTGGAAAAGGGGTATGATGAGTGAACTTTTCCTGAAAGTTTGCTTTGGCAAACTGTTTCGTACTACAAAAACAAACTCCAAGCGAACTTTGTTTTGGCTTGGATTTGTTCAAAATGACGTCACACCAGTTTGTTCTTTGATTTTGCTTGAAGTATATTGGGGCCTTAACTTGCTGTACAACAACCATCTGAACATTCTCCATCATCTGATTTGCAGGACGTGTCTCGTGCCAAATACGCACTGATCCAGGAGGCGGTGGTCACTCCTTCCACTCCTGCGCAAAAAGACGAGGCCGACCGCAAACCCGAGTACCCCAAACCAGACACCAGCCAGATGGTTCCTTTCCAGCCGCGTCATCTGGCACGTGAGTACGACTCCATCAACACCTCACGACGTGCATCGAACATTAAAACACCAAGTCAATAAAACATTCCCAGTTGTACAGTTGCATACGGTTGTACTCTTGTTGTGGATTGCTGAGTTTGATGACATGTTCTCCTGACAGCCCCTGGACTACATCCTGTTCCTGGAGGAGTGTTTCCTGTCCCGCCCACTGCCGTCATCCTCATGAAGATGCTGCCTCCTCCCAGCTGCTTTACAGTCAGTTCAACACCTCGTCTTCTCTTTACTGCTTTAGACCAACCCGTAGCATGACTGTCAGTCAAGACTTGTCATTGTACAGGACAGTGTCATCATGTGTGTGTTTTTGTTTTCAGGGTCCGTTTGTACAGATAGATGAGCTGATGGATTCTCTCAGAAGATGTGTATTGCCAGAGAGTAAGTATCTCAGAATATCATTACTGTCATCTTCTGCTCTCTGAAGTCACACCCTCACACCGGTTCAATGATTCATAATACGTAAACATTACAGTAATACAGTGCTGGTTTTTGGTAACGCTTTATTTTACAGTGTCCTTGTTGTACAAGTTACATGTACATACTACATGCAGTAAAAACAGTACAAACAGTAAATTATTCATAATTACCAGAAATTAATTCTAAACCAAACCTGGTAACACTTTATTTTACAGTGTCCTTGTTACATGTTCCATAGTAATAACAGTAAATTTTGCATACTTGCATGCAACTAACCCTCAACCAAATCCCAATCCTACCCTAACCCTATAGTAAGTACATGTAGTTGCTTAATATTACTCAGTACTTAAATATATAATTACACTGTAACAATGACACCTTAAAAAGTGTAACCCCAAACCTTAACCTTATAGTAAGTACATGTTGTTAATTAATATTACTCGGTACTTAATTGTAGAATTATGCTGTAACAAGGACACTAAAATAAATGATGAATGAACATACTTTACATCTGCTGTCCTAAACAGTACAATAAATATTACTATGAGGTATAAACATTTTACATTTGGAATTATATATATATATGACTATAAATCTTACCAACCACAGCCTTCTTAAACGGTAGTGTATAGGCCCTACTTTATATATTTTTATGTTTAAATACTTATTTTAATATGCAGTATTTTTGTATTATGATAATGGGAATGGAGGGGCTTGATTGCCATGAAAATTATTTATTTTTTAAGTTAAATGTACTTATTTTTGACTTTTTGTACTTTTTGAAGTAAAAATGATGGTAAAGCTAATATAATAAATATATTTTTGTAATTAAAATCAACATAAAGGCAGTTCATTTTAAAAACTACTATGATAGATATTTCACTGTACAAGAAGTATTTTTTTTGGAATTAAAAATTTCATGAAATATGACACATTGTTGAGAGGTTTTAATTCATCCAGTCACATTGTTTATATAACTTTTATTTTTATATACTGTATTTTTGTATTATGATAATGAGAATGGAGTGGCTTAATTATAATGAATATAATAATTATAATTCTCAGTATTTTTGATAGATTCTCAATCATTTATTAAAGTGAAAATTACGGTAGTTATTATAAAATCATTTTTGTAATTAAAATCGACATAAAAGCTACCATGCTAGATATGTAACTGCATAATTAATATAATTATTTGGCATTAAAATAATGAGGTGGGGGCGCTGAATTGTCACACATGCCTCAAATAATATCATGATTCAAAACATGTTTTTGGGTGAAATATTCCACGTACATGTTCTTGAAGTTTTATGAGATACCATTGTCAACTATGATTATGCACTGATTCCACACACTCACTCTCTCTCTCTCTCTCTCTCTCTCTCTCTCTCTCTCTCTCTCTCTCTCTCTCTAGCTGTAGATGCTGCTGTAGAGTTGATCACTGGGAAACAGTTAGACATGACCAGCGAAGGAAACGGGCCCGTGGAAAACCACGCTGTTGCAAACAAGTCCTTGAAAAGGCCCAACGCGGATTCAGATGAAGAGGACGACAAAGGATCCATCGCACCTCCCATCCACGACATCTATCGAGCGCGACAGCAGAAGAGGATCCGATGAGCTGACCCCAAAACACACACACATACGCGCGCACCTGAACATCACAAAGGACAACTGAACCCGAACCCACCCGTGTGTCTCGGCTCACTGAAGCTGTCCTGACTCTGGTTTAATGTGCACCTGCACTCCGACAGCCAGTGGACGAGAGCCAAACCTGCGTTTCACACTCATCGCTGGAGATCACAAGTCCATCTCTTACCCGTCATCGCTGATCTCGTTTCGGTTCAGTGCTTTCAACGTTTCTTTTTTAACAGTTTTATTTTTTAAAACTGGGTGGTTTATACTGTATAAAGTTTTTATTCTGATTTGCCTCATAGTTCTGAACTTGCCATGTGTAGTTGATGGTGATGGAAGAGTTGAAACCCTTTTTGTAGTGAACTGATGATCACACACAACTTGCTTCCAATAAAACAAAATGATAAAAATATTGTATGTGGTGTGTGTTACTTGGCTGTCTGGCAGTTTTCAATGCATTTATGCTCACCACTAGGATGCACTATAGCGCTATAGATGTTAAGGTGTTTGTGCACTAGAGGAAACCACATCAGTTTGAAGACAATTATAAAGGACCATTGTGTGAATCGCTCAAAAACAATTAAAATTTAACCTCAAAAGAGTAGAGGTATATTTAGCATAAAATAAATGAAAGCTATTTTTAAGTCATTACATTTGTTGAGTTATAACAGTAGTTGTGTCCCAAATGACACACTATGCACTTATACACTATGTACTTGTGCACTATGTACTTAACTATGTAGTGTGTGAATTTTATTCCATATCAGTCTGATGCCCCTCCCCTTCTTCTAAATAATTAAAGCTGTGACAATTGAGTGCATGAAGTGTCCAACATTTTTTTTATGGCATTATCCAGGTATTTAAAGTGCAATATTTTTGTTTTTTCAGTGTGAACACATCACGTGCATTATTTATACTACAAAATGCCATAGAATAGTGCATTGGGACGAAACCATTAAGCATCACTCCCTTCTCAGATTCTCAGAACTGTAATGCAATATTTTTAATGTAAATGTGCTGTTGTGAAAATGCCTAAATGCACAAATAAATATAAATAATGGCCCTAAAATAGACTTCATTTTCCTTGAGTTTGATTTGGGGCAACAACATAAAAAGGAAATGTTAACTTTTAATTTAGTGATTTTATATATAATCACCAAAAAAAATTGTTATATATTAAGCATTTATTCACCACCTGTTAGAATGCATCAACAATACCAAGAACTTGACCCGTGTTGGGGGTAATGGATTACTTTTTTCAAGAAATGAGTAAAGTAACACATTACTTTCAAATTTACAACAAAATATCTGAGTTACTTTTTCAAATAAGTAACGCAAGTTACTTTGTTTTCCCATTTATTGACTGACAGCTCTCCAGTCCTCATGTTGAGAGAAACCGTAAGTGCAGAGGTGTTGTGTGTGCTGTGTGTGAACATGATGCTTATTGTAGATCTAGACTAAGAGTGAGCAGGAATTTACTCATCTCGCTTGCACAAAAACTATGGAGCTCCTAAAGGACATGGTGATTAAAGGGGTGATATAATGCCATTTTCACAAGATGTAAAATAAGTCTTTGATGTACCCAGAGTGTGTATGTGAAGATTAGCTCAAAATACCCCACAGATATTTTTATATAGCATGTTCAAATTGTCAATTTTTGAGGGTGAGCAAAAACGCACCGTTTTGTGTCTGTTCCTTTAAATGCAAATGAGCTGCTGCTCCCGGCACAGAGAGCTTGTGTCCCTTTACCTCTCATACCGACATGCACTGAAAATTTCAAAAACTTTTAGGGCCCTATCTTGCACCCAGCGCAATTGACTTTGTACACCGACGCATGTTTCATTTCTATTTTGCACCCGACGCACAGCGGGCTTTTCCCTCCACAGACGCACGTCGGTAAACTAGGGAATGAACTTGCGCTCCCGGGGCGTTTCAGCGAAAAGAGGCGTGTTCCGGCGCAAACGTTCCCTGGTGCTATTTTGCAGTTCCAGAAAACAATTCCGCCACAGACCAGGAGAAACCTAGTCTAAAGTCAGTGGCGCGTTCAGATGCTATTTTAAGGGCGCATGCTTGGCCATAATGTAGCGTGTGCACAACGCACATACACTTTGCTTCTCTCATCTACACACAGATACAGCAGTTTTCATTTTTGCAAATCATACATAATTACAAGGACAAATATTACCACATAGATCTCATTGTTGTGTCCATGAAGATGTGAAAAAATAGGCATAAATCTAGCTTACACATTTACCCAAATTATTATACGCCCGTTTAACCGAAGCTAATTTGGGTGGGTTTCTCCATCCCCAATGTCACTTCTCTGTGTTTTACGGCCCTGACGAGAACGTCGGTCTCCTCGGCTGTGAACCGCTCCTGGCGTGATCGGCAAATCCGCCGTTATAATAGCAACCGCCATGGAACAAGCGCGCCTGCTCTTAAAGGGAATGTGAGATGTCGCTCTGATTGGTTTATTTCACGTTACGCCCAAACCACACCTATAAGTAATGAAGCTACTTCAGACCAACCCATTTTAGATTTGCGTCGAGATCTGCCCACAAAGTTACTTGCGTTTTGCGTTCGATACTTGTGTTTCAGATCGTTAAAATAGGGCCCTTAGCCTTTTAAACCAGATTCAGATAATGATGGAGAGACTCAAGAAGAAGTGACAACATGTAGAAGCAACAGGATGTTTCTGAATGGTTAGTTGATGAATTTATGTAGCTTATGTGAAGTTATCTTCTAGTCATTGATTAGCATATTCTGTCATGATAATCTATAAATCGTTCCCAGGGGCGGGGTTTATGTAAATTTTAGGGTTGGTGATGTCACTAACCCGGGAGGAATGTTGTGTAGTCCCTACCAGCCGTTTGTTGTAGTCCTTAAAAAGCTATTTCTTTAAAAGCAAATATCTCCCTTTGCTTTAAACTTTGAGCATTGCAACTTTGCAGATGTTGTTTATGCTCAAACAGCAACATTACACACTAACTAAAGTTAAAAAAGTGAAATCATAATCAACCACCCCTTTAAAAAAAAAAAGAGAGAGATTGGAAGAAAAAAGAAATTCAATGCTTTTGCGTTCCCCTGAGAAACTTTGCGTTTGCTCACAAAGGGTTTGCAAGTGAACGCAAACATTTGCCATCTCATATTTTTTTCCACCACCATGTCACTTTAGGGGCTCCGTACAAAAACAGATTCACCATTTTTCAAAATGAATAAAAACAATAAAATGCAATCTCAGAATATTACGGAAACCTGCAATAATTAAAAATATTATATAATACATACATACTTTATGTATTAACCAAAGTCTTTGCTGCTGACATTTGATTACCCAATTTAACCATACAAATAAGCAAAAATTACTTTAGATAAACATCACATTTGTATTTAATATTTTTTGTTTTTATTTCTGAAGTGTTTTAACTTTTTTCTCCAGCTGTTTTCTGCAATCCAGAATGGCAGCAGAGCTGAAAGATTTGTTTGAGCTGCGCCCTCTACTGTACAGGCGTGAAATGGCATTTGCTTCAGCCTACCGTTTTTTCATATTAAAACTATGTTATTCCCTTATCTAAGACGAGTTGATACATACCTCTCTCATCTCAGTGCGTGCACTTAATCGCTCTAGCGCGCGGTGACACTTTGAAAGCACTTAGTAAAAAGCACCCAGTAAGTCACGCCTGATCCTCTTTCCACTATTGACAGAAGTGAGAGGAACCATACTTGGTCGTATAACTACTCGTGTAACTGTTTTTAAATAGGGAAAACGTTGATGTGTTTGGTCACTTCTAAATTCATTGCTGCTAGATACCACTGAATATACTGGGGTAAACTAAGTGCTTTCAAAGTGTCACCGCGCGCTAGAGCGATTAACTGCACGCACTGAGATGAGAGAGGTATGTATCAACTCGTTTTAGTTAAGGGAATAACATAGTTTAATATGAAAAACGGTAGAGTATCCCTTTAATGTCACTTTTGGTGTGAAAGGGCTTTTACATTTGCCAAATATAGTTTTTTATTATTATTAAAACAAGCCCAGACCAGGTGAGAAAAAGTAACGCAAAAGTAACATAAGGCATTACTTTCCAAAAAAGGGACAACACTTTCCCCAACACTGCTTATGACTATTAATATTAAATTAAATGCTTTATGAAGTTTATTTTTTCCACCGTGTTTTTTTCTTTTCTTCTTCTTTAAATGTTTTTTTTTTTAGTGTTAAATGTAACATTAGCCAAACAAGAGTCTTTACACTACCACTTTCAACTAAAACCGGATTTTTTTTTCATGAGTTTTGGCTGTTCATTTACACGACAGCAGTGTTTTGGGGGCCTGAAAACGCAAACTTTTGAAAACGATACCGTAATCGTCTCCATGTAAACTACAAAATTGCAAATTTGTGAAAACGCCGGTGTCATGCGTATTCCATGTTCAGTCTATAGGCGCGTAGTGTTTCTTTACAAAGTGACATCGCCATCTACTGGCCTGGCAGCAGAATACAGCGTTTTTAGTCGTTTTTGCGGATCCGTGTGAACGAGGATCATTTTGACAATATTGTCATCTGTACGTGAAAAATGCAAAGGAATTTTTTTTTCCGTATTTAGTACATCATTTTTGTGTAAATGTACCTCCAATCAGCACAAATCTCATGTTCATTGCCATTACAGGTACATATATCTGATTTGTTGGTACAATGTGACACTGGATTCCTCAAATATGATTGAAACACTTTTTTATTTTTATAGTTTTCTCAATATAAATAAGTTCACATATGCTTTTAACAGACTCAACCTCAAAGGCTTTTATTATAATCGTGCCTTGAAATGTCTAATACAATCTCAAGACAGAAGCAGACAACATGCACATGTTCCCTTCACAACACAGACTTCAACATCTGTCTGTAATTACCGACCCACCTATTTCCTGACTTCATATTCTGAACACATGCAGATGTGTTGCTTTTGTCTCTTATAATCCACCATTAGTCTGATGTTTAACCATTATCGGCTTGTGTTGGTTGATGCTAGCTGAACAATGAACTCAGAGCCGGTGAAATGCAGAAAGAGGACCTTCTGGATAAAGTCTATCAAGACTCTGTTCACTTGCATTCTGTAGACTACTTTTCTTTTAAAAACATATTTGTGTGATTTATAGGAAGTTTAAGTTGTGATCTGACAACAGGAGGTAGTTTTAGCATAATAAGTGATAATATTATGTCATAATTTTGATGAAGAAAAGGAAAATGTGTTAATTGTCCAACAAATGTCATTCTCTCATCAATACAAACATAAGAGTAGTATTCAGTGTTTTCTATAATATATACATATTTACAACTCTTTACATATTATACAATATTTGGAATATCAATTAAAGATCCTATTAAATACAAACATTTGATATTCTGTTGCCAAAATATTGCACGAATATTTCAGGATGGCCTCTGTAGAACTGTCCGAGAAGACGGCGCTTCTCTTTCAAAGAAAGTTTGGTGTTCTCGTGAATTGTTTTTAGTAATGTCCAAAGCTCGTCTCTGGTGGTTTTCTGAACTGTTTCCGTGTAATCTTTTCCATAGAGACGGCGACAGTATGTTGTTCCTACAAGAGGGAAGATTTTAAATGTGTTCTCTTAGCAAATAAAGGATCATGCATTTGCAAACACAGCTGGCAAACATCTACTAAGATTTCTGATTATAGGTATCACCTTGATTAGCAGGTAAATATATATATACAGTGCAATGCATAAGTGAATACACCCATGCTAAAGTTGACTAAAAAGAGGAATAAAAAATCATATTTTGGAAATTGAACTTAATGCCTTAATTAAAAAAATTAGGAAAAATCCAACCTTTAAGGACACCAATTTTCTAGAGATTGGCATGGAGTACTTTCCATAAGATCATCTCTCAATGCAAATCAAACTAGCTTTTAGGCTAACTGAAATAAAACCATGCCAATCTCTAGGTATGGTGAAGGCTATGTGATGATGTGGGGCTATTTTAATTCCAAAGGCCAAGGGAACTTTATCAGGATGCATAGTATCCTAAAAAAAAATTAAAAAAAATACTTAAAAATAAAAATCTGCCTGCCTCTATGGGAATTTAACATAGGGGTGTACTCACTTATGCACCATGTATTTTAAGGAAGAACATTTATTTATTTACGATACATTATTCATTCACAAAGAAAATTGGTGTCCTTAAAGGTTGGATTTTTCCTAATTTTTTAAATTAAGGCATTAAGTTCAATTTCCAAAATATGATTTTTTATTCCTCTTTTTAGTCAACTTTAGCATGGGTGTATTCACTTATGCATTGCACTGTATTTTTTCATAAAATAACCAACATGAAAAACTTAACGTAAATACATTTTTCAACATATTTTTCTAGTTTTACCTGTGATGAGATCAGGATCTGTTCCTTTGATGATACTGGCAAATTTATCACTTACAATCAAGTGCAATGTGACGGGAATCTAGGGCAAAAAGACAATCAAATTATTAGTATAAATATTTTGAGGGTCCATGCTGTCAGTTTACATCAGGCACAGAAACGCAATGATGTTATATTTACGGTGCCTTGCGAAAGTATTCAAACCCCTTCATTTTTTTCACATTTTATGTTGCTGTTATGTTAAACTACTATAAATTACTTTATTTTCTCATCAATTTACACTCCATACACCATAATGACAAAGCAAAAAACTGATTTGTGACAAATTAGTAAAAATTTAATAAAAAGGGGAAACTGAAATAAGTACATTGCATAGGTATTCAAACCCTTAACTCAGTATTTAGTTGAAGCATCTTTACAGCCTCAAGTGTTTTTGGGGTGTGATGCGACAAGCTTTGCACATCTGCATTTGTCTCTATTTTTGCCATTCTTCTCTTCAGATCCTCTCAAGCTCTGTCAGGTTGGATGGGGACCATCGATGGACATTTTCAGGTTTCTCCAGAGATGTTCGATTGGGCTCAAGCCCAGGCTCTGGCTGGGCCACTCGAGGACATTCACAGAGTTGTCCATAAGCTACTCTTATATTGTCTTAGCCGTGTGCTCAGGGTCGTTGTCTTGTTGGAAGGTGAACCTTCTGCCCAGTCTGAGGTTCTGAATACTCTGGACTAGGTTTTCATTAAGGCTATCTCTGTATTTTGCTGCGTTGATCTTTCCTTCTACCCTGACAAGTCCCTCAGTCCCTATCGCCGCTCCACCACTCTTTACTGTTGGGATGGTATCGTGCAGGAGATGAGCAGTGGTTTCCTCCAGACATGATGCCTGAAACTGAGGTTCATCAGGCCACAGAAGATTGTTTCTCACAGTCTGAGAGAGTCCTTTAGGTGCTTTTGGTTTATTTTTTCAAATTCCATGTGGGTTTTTTCATGTCTTGAAAGGCTTGAGTCTGGCCACTCTGCTATAAAGCTCAGATAAGTGGAGTGTTGCAGTGATGTTTGTCCTTCTGTAAATTTCCCCCATCTCCATATATGATCATAGAGCTCAACTAGAGTGACCATCATCTTCTTGGTTAGCACTCAAACCAAAGCACTTCTCCACTGATTGCTCAGTTTGGCCAGGAGGACAGAACAAGTCCTGGTTGTTCCAGACTTCTTTCATTAATGATTATGGAGGCAACATGTTTCTGTTAACCTTCAATGCAGCAGAATTTTGTTGTTGTTGTAGTCTTCCACAGATCAGTGTCTTGACCCTGTCTCTGAGCTCTACAGGCAGTTTAGACCTCATGGCTTGGTTTTGGCTCTGATATGCATTTTCAGCTGTTAGATCTTTTAATGAGTGTGAGCCTTTCCAAATCATACCAATTCAATTGAATTTGCACAGGTTAACTCCAACATCTACAAGCGAAATTGGACACGAAAATGAAATTCCAAGTGTCCCAGAAAAGGGTATGAATACTTGTGCAATGTAATTATTTGTTTTTTATTTTTAATTAATTTAAAAAGTTGTTACAAATATTTTTGTTGCTTTGTCATTATGGTGTCTGGAGTGAAGATTGATGTGGGGAAAAAAGTAATTTAAAGGTCCCGTTCTTCGTGATCCCATGTTTCAAACTTTAGTTAGTGTGTAATGTTGCTGTTAGAGTATAAATAATATCTGTAAAATGATAACGCTCAAAGTTCAATGTCAACCGAGATATTTTATTTAACAGAAGTCGCCTACAACGAACGGCCCGTTTGGACTACATCCCTCTACTTCCTTCTTTAATGACGTCAGTAGAACCGTTTTTTGACTAACCTCCGCCCACAGGAATGCTCCCTCAACTCTACTGGAATTCGTTTATGTACTTGCGCACTTCTTATAACTTACTGTGTTTACTCAGCTCTTACGGTGATTTTCTGAAGTAAAACTGACGCTTCATCTTTTGTGTGATGTACAATAAACTTTATTAAACTCATCAGTATATGTTTGATCATCATTCGGACCTGGTCCGAAACAGCAGACTTGTAGGCTGTTAATAAATAATGGATACATACAAGCAGATGACAAATATGTTATAATAACCGTAATTAAACTACTAAACTATACCTGTTCCATCTCTATACAGCACTCTGACTCTGTAGGCATTATTGTCCGACTCGAAATGAACACCGTTACTGAGAGTTTCTGATATTATCATCATTCCGTGAGATGAAATTGTCCTGAGAGACTGAGCGCGAGCTCATGAAGCTCCGCCCCCTGAGTCGTCCAGCAGCAGCTCATTTGCATTTAAAGGGCACACACTAAAACAGCGCGTTTTTCTGTGCCCCAAAAAATGACAATTTAAACATGCTGTAAAAAATGATCTGTTGGGTATTTTGAGCTGAAACTTCACATACACACTCTGGGGACATCAGAGACTTATTTTACATCCTGTGAAAAGGGGCATAATACGGGACCTTTAAAGTAGTTTAACATTAGGCAGCAACATAACAAAATGTAAAATAAATAAATAAAGGGGTTTGAATACTTTCGCAAGCCACTGTATATGGTATATTTTGTTTCCGACTCATTAGAAAGATTGGGGTCTGTAAGATTTTTTAGTGTTATTGAAAGGAGTCGTTTCTGCTTATATTGATAAAAAAAATACAGTAATACAGTAAAATAAATAATATTGTGAATTATTATTACAATTTAAAATAGCTATTGTTTATTTGAATATAAATATAATTATATTTAATAAATATAATTATAATAATTATAATTAATTGAATATAGTATATAAATTTAAAATGTAATTTATGATGCAAAGCTGGATTTTCAGCATCATTACTCCAGTCTTAAGTGTCACGTGATCCTGCAGAAACCATTCTAATATGATGATTTGCTGCTCAAGAAACATTTCTTATTATCATCAATGTTGAAAACAGTTGTGCTGCTAAATATTTATGGGTAAACCCTGATACATTTTTCCCTTCAATCAATAGAGTTCACAAGAACAGCACTTATTTGAAAGAGAAATCTTTCAAAGAATTTCTTACTAACACCAAACTAGTGTTTATTATACCATGTATGACTGGTTGTATTTAGTTAGCCATTCTCACACACAGTGAGCTGTTGACTCACCTTGAAGAGGTCGTGGTGGTTGTCCATCATGAAAAGAACCAGAAGATCAACCTTCCCCTTGGCTAGTTTAGTTCCATACACAATGGCATTGGAGAACGCTCTCTTTACAGCCATTCTGTTCTCTATCTACAGAACAAAACAAACAAACAGGCTGGTCAATTGTCTGTACGGATGTAGGAATTGAATTCATGGAGGTGTAAAAAAAAAAATAGAAAAGCGACTGTTTAATTCATTGTCTTTTCACTAGCATGGCAACTGCAAATCCCTTTAGTTTCCATGTTTTTTAACAATGACACTTTTGTGTGATGTCAACACTGCCATACTGTGCACTGGTCTAATTTAACAGTACACACACATCATCCACATCAATTACAGTACGGGCATTTTTTCCACATTTTGCAGTGTTTTTCTTTTTAAATTTTACACATCTCCAAACACATTCTGCAATTAATCATACATCATGCATACTTCATATCCTCTATTATCGGTTTTCTAACATAATTGAGTTACATCGGCATAAAAACACAGCCTAAGGGTGGGCGATATGACCAAAATCTATATCATCATACGAGTCATTTTATTTCACAATAACGATATATTTAAATATATAGTTAATGTTGCTTTAAATAAGGTTTTTATGATATAAAAAAAAAATTCATTAATTCTTGTTACTAATTTCAATATTACAAAAAAAACTAATACTAGCCTAAGTAAAGAAAAAAATTATCAGGCTTACCAAAGACAAGTAAATAGTCAGTGATAAAATAAGAACAAAGAAACTAATTACAAGCCATAGAACAAAAAAAAAAAAACTACAATAGAACAAAGACAAATGAAATAGCCCTGAAAAACTTCAAGCACTAGAAATAAGAAATAGAAAAGTGATTCAGTCAAGAGCAGTGAGAGATTTTCTCTCTTTAGTAGTTTAATGAACAGACAACAGCGGGTTTATTAGGCTGCCGTCACTTCAAGATCAAATGCACGGATCCAATATACTGTTACATATGCGTTTTGTTTTTCAACTGTTTACGTTCACTTAACACGTAAATGACCGTATTTATGAGGATACTTGCCAAGACGGGCACTTTGACACGCAAGTATGTGCATTTAACCGTTCAAGCCCAATTACGCGGCAAAAATAACTTTTTACGAAAGCATTTAACGAAATAAGTTGTCTTTCGCTGCTTACTGTGTTTCAACGTGACTGCGCAGCAATGTCACGCAAACATAACCGCTATAGAGATGATAGTCCAAAGTTTCAACCAGTTGACAGATTTCTACTGGGTAATCGTGTCTACCGGTATATCGCCCACCACTAACACAGTCAGAGTGGAGATTTCTTTAATTCTCCGTCCTCACTAGACCTCTCCTGATTATTGGTACCTCTTTGTGTAGTTTGATCTCCTGAGGGCCGGCGGCGAGGGCCATGAAGCGCAGTAACCGGCGGAGCTCCTCTCTACTGCGTGAATCCTGCAGTTTCAGACACAGTTGAAGAGACTCCAGCGCCTGCTCCTGCTTCCCGTTCACTGCACACACACACACGCAATAATACAGTTATTATACGCAATAATACAGTGATGAGTAACAGATTTTAAACAACATTCTAACATTCCAGTGGCCAGTTCAAAGAGAAGTGTGCTCAGTTGTATTGAATGTGTACTTGTAGGCTACTTCAAACCTTAAAAGTATATTTAAAAAAAAAAAAAAAAAATTAATAAAATGAAAGAAACTTAAAGTGTACTTAAAAAAAGAAGAAAAAAACTTAAGTACACTTTTAAAAAGTGCACTTGCAATAATGTTAAATTAAAAGTTTAATATTAAAGGACATTATTATGTTAAATCATTGTTTCAATAATACTTTATGTTTTAAAGTACACTTATTTTGACGTGTTCACTGACAATTTTTTTTACTGTAGTGTTATTCTATATTAAATATATAATTTAATATATAATATTTTATATATATATATATTTTATATATATAAAATAAATTATAAAAAATATATTTTTTAAATAAAAAATATATTTTATATAAATATATATATAATATTTTAATATATAATATTCTATATAATATTTTAATATTTACATTTAAATATTTCAAATGTAGTTAATTGCAACTTCATCATCACATAGGCCTATATGTAATTAATTACAAATATATTTAAATACATGACAAACGTTTCAGTAGAAATTACATTAAAGTATATTTTAGTCTACTTTAACCATTTTAGTGATCGTGTCTCTTCAGAAAACTTGGACTAAACCGCTCAAATGGATTCGCTTTACAATCTCTTTATGAACTTTTTTTTAAATATACACATTAAATATAAATTTAAATTGTAATACATTTTAATTTCATTGCAATGAACATGCAATTAAGTGTTTGAAAACATTACATTCAGTTCACACTTAAGTATATTATTTGCATAATAAGTACTCTTTTTAATAGTATGCTACAGTGTACTCTTTTTCACAAGGGCCACTAATAAGCCAAATTTCGCTTAATATAAAGGGCAAGCTAACATATAGTGCACTGATGTCTCACCAAGCAGCTCGGAGACGCCGGAGTGGATGTCAAAGACGTGGTTGCTGAGCAGCGGTGGGTATTCAGACTGGCCGTAGTGCTGGACCAGGACCCCGTAGAGGAGCTGCTTGTACTGGGACGTCTCCTCGGCACACTTGGCCAGCCCTCGGCTCACATCCACCACCAACTGATCCGGGAGAAACTCCAGACAGTCCACAGCTGCTGACAACCAGCTATCGGCTCTGATCAAGAGATGAAGAAGGACAGAAAATGATGGAGAGATCAGATACAGCAGTACACAAATCCAATTGAAAGGCCAGCCAGCCTAACATACGGAAAACTTAAAAGGCTAAGACAGAATAAATGAGAAGATATAGTATTATTTAGTATATAGTTCTATAAGACATAATATTATAAAGAGGTTTCATTCATCAGAAAGTGTGTTAGATGAAAAAAGGGGGGTTTCTACAATATGTAAAGCTACACAATGTAAATTTTTAAATAAAAAAACAACGAAATGCTATTGAGAGAGTGCAAAAAGAAAAATCATCTTATTTACCCAAATTCATTTTGATTAACCTGCAATAATGATTTACATTTTTTGAGCTGTCGGGATGGGTTTCGCGGGAAACTGCTTACATACGTCATTCGTCAACTGTAGTTGTAATTCTTTAAAATCAATAAAAAATTAGCTCATTTTTACACGCATTTGCACCTACCCTACCTGTATTCCCAATCATCTTTAATGTAATTACCTTACATTTTTGGTTCAACAAGCGTTAAAGGTGCAGTGTGTATGTTTTAGCGGAATCTAGTGGTGAGGTTTGCAAATTGCAAACTGACAGTCACTCACCGCTTATCCCTGCCTTTGCAATCTCGAAGGAGAAGCTACGGTGGCCGACGTAGGATAAAAGATGTCGCCATCAATAAAGGAAGTGCTACATGTCATGACACAGTCGCATACGACTGTAATACATTACTCTACTGTAATCCACAATGTGTTACATCTTGGTAGGGTTTGCTCATCTAGCCTAATAAACTGAACATCCCAAAAACTATCACATCTAGTGCAAGTATGATCACCGACAGACAACATGGAAAACGTAAGCCAAGAGTGTGTAACTTTGTCACTGTTTCTGTACCACAGTCCATTATAAACCACATCATGGATAAAGTTTACAAAGCCATAGTCAGGTGAGGATCAAGGGTCTTAATATGTAATATAATAATACTAATCAGCTGATTGTCTCATGAACGTAACCAGCACATTTATCCCCACATAGCAAAGCCATAACACAGCGAGGGAGAAGAACTAAGTTAAAGTTACATGAAACAATCTAACTACATATTTTACACCACTGACAAGGGAAAAGTCACTTCTCACGGTGTCTATGGCTAGCTTCTAGGTAATGCTAACATTATGAAACAACAGTTTTCATTTGCATTGTTAAAGTTGGAATACCCTACCTGTCCAGCAGAAAACAGGCAACTTCGGCGTCGCTTTGAAAGCCTTTTTCCCTCATATAATAATAAGACCCTTCCATCGGTGAAAAGCCACACCGATGTTGACCCGTGATTTTTGCCTATGTTTCTCCGTTATTTTTCTGGCTTCATCATACTTTCTCTTTTCCCGAAATTCTGCTGCGTCTTTTTCTGCTGCTTCTCATTCAAGTTAGTGACGAAACGCGCTCTGTAGCGCTGTTTGTTCGCTGTCGGCTACGGTAGAAACATGACGTCACAATATGTCGACCTTCATAGAAGGGGGTGCCCGCGGTTATGTAGATATAAATGACTCATTCTAAGGTAATAAAAACATAACGGTTCATTAAGTAAGGTCTTTATACACCACTGAAAACATAGTTATGGATCTTATATTGCATGTATGTCAATAGATCCTCAGAATTATTACACATTGCAGTTTTAAATGCTCAAATATTTTAGTTATAAAAAGAATGTAATGATGTTGTCATTCACTTAATGCAATTAAGTGAAAGAAATTATGTTCAATTTATTTTATTATGTATTATAATAACGTAAGCTGTACATATTATAAATTAATATCGTTCGTGTGTATTTAGTATCATCGCCCTGATTTCGAGGGACCCGATTTGTCATGACACCGGCTGTGGTTAGCTTGAAGCTGAAAGTTTGTTATCGCAACCAACGAGAAAATGTACCACGAATCAAACGCAAACCTAAATAAAATAAAGCTTTGATTATTTGTCCTTCCGCTCTGATAACATGTCCTTTATGCATGTTAGCACCGGTGCTTAACCAAATTTCTTCCGCGCAGAGGAGCAGAGCCGAAGCACAACCAAAACAATGCTCTTCCGCAAGCCATGCAGTTTAATCGCTAGAGCGCCACAAGTTTCAGTGTAGCTTTAATTATATAAATTTAAAGGGGTTATCAGATGCAAAATTCACTTTTATATGGTGCATATAAATGTGTCTTTGCAGTGTGTGGACACAACCACCATACAATGAAAAAAATCCATTCAGTCCTTTTTTTTAATCCTCAAAAAGCCTAAACACTCATTTAAATCGTTTAAAGAGACATCCACCGAAACGGGTCGCTGTGAACAGAGCTGTTTTTGAGGAGGTAAAAAGGGTGTTGTTTTACACAACCATTGAGGAATTTTAACAAAAAAACTGTTAACTGTTAAACTTTACATGAAGACCCTAAAGAATCATACCAACTTGTGGAAAATGGGCATCCGATGACCCCCTTAAATACTTTATATTTCCTTCTGAGTCTACTAAACATGTCTGATTCATCATTGAGGTTATAGTCTGGGATTATAATTTTTTAAAGAAAAATTATCTTTAAACTGAACACTTTTGCATTGTGGTGTAGCAAACACAACTCATATGTTTACTTCTTTGTTTTGTCATTTAACGCCCCAGAAGAAAAAGGATAGAAGGAGAGAAACAAAAAGAGATGGAAATAATCCTCATACTGAGCCTCGCTGAAGGCCTTGAGGATCTCGCGGTCCAGGTAGCTGCTGGTGTAGAGCAGGTCTGGGTCGCTGTCCATGCTGTGGAGAGGTGGACGAGGGCTCTCCTGACCCTCCAACAGGCTCTCCAGAAGAGGCAGCTCGATCAACTGCAGGAGCCGGAGAACCGTCTGCTGCCGCCATATCTCATCCATCACTGACAGACAGTCACCACACACGTAAGCTTTGATACTTGCAATAACTTCCTTTAATTTAATGTTAAAAATCACTGGTATGAATATGGTGATTTGTGGTGTTTACACACAAAAATGTCAAATTATATGTCAAACTGTCAAAAAATTGTGTTTTATGACGTTAACTTAGACCTACACTCCTGTGATAAGCCCAGATTCATCTTCTGTGGTGTGCTGGTTGTGTTCATGTTCAGATTTCCTAAAACATCCTCCAGAGATTTATCCGTTTTGACGGGACAGTTGTTTGAATTCACAGAATCCTCTTTCCTGAAGAAAACATCAGGAAATAAAGTGAATATTATAAGTTTGAAATTGTTTACAGTTCACGAAGAACTAAACTGAACAAGTTTCATGCATTCTTGTGGGAATCGCTCAAGGCTGCATCTGAAATCGCACACTTTCCTTCTATATAGTAGGCGAAAAACAGTATGTGACAAAAGAAGTGTCTGGATTCACAGTGCTCATAAAGAGTAGGCAAAAAGTACCCGGATGAACTACTACTTCCAGTGAGATTCTGAAGTGTTCAAAATAAGTTCATACTCAAGAGAGCATGCGATTTCGGACGCAGCCTATATGGGCTGTGGTCCATGATTCACTGTGATGATCACATTTCATGGGAAAGTTTAAAGACCTTTCTAGAAAACAATTCAGAGAAATACACAGCATCCTGTAAGATCTCTAGGTTTTCCTGTGAAAAAGAAACAAAACTGATGACAAGTAAATGATTAACTAGTTTTGCAAGGTTCTAAAACACTTCTATCTTAGGTGATCTACTGTAAGTGGAAACACGACGCACTTTTCTATTGTTTTCATTACATTTTGTTATCTGTCACATATTTTCAGATATTGCTTCAAACGTATTTTTTAAGGCTTTGTTCACCAAAAATGAACATTGTCGAAATTCTGATTCTGAAAAAAAAATTATGTATATATATACATACATTTACATTTAGCAGATGCCTTTGTCCAAAGCGACTTACAAATGAGGACTAAATTAAGTGAGTCATCGTGAGGAGGCAAAAACTACACAAGAAGAGCTCAAAATACAAAGTTCAGGCATTGTTTAGAGTAGCATAAGCCAGACAAGGGAGGATTAAAGGAAAAGGAAAGAATTATTATTTAATTTTTTTAAATGAGTTTTCTTTTGAATGTTGTCAGGGATTCTGCATTCCGGATGAGGGTGGGAAGAGCATTCCACCAGCATGGAACCGTGAATGAGAATGTTCTGGAGAGTGATCTTGTGGCTCTCTGTGTATATATATATATATATATATATATATTTTTTTTTTTTTTTTTTTTTCAATCAGAATTACAACAATGTTAAAGGTATAGTGGAGGATTTTCTTTTTCCGGGTGGATCATCAAGACTATTGGTCCTCCTAATTGTCAATCATTCTGGTGATATGTTTACGTAAGGCCGTCGTACGTGCTCGTCCCTAGGTAGTTTTCACTTTCTGCTTTCTAGATTTTCACTTCTGACATAGTGGAAAAAGTGCAAATCTTCTTTTGGAAAGTAGGCTTGTATGAGCCATGCCGACAGCAACTTGTAAACAGAGCGTGCACGAGGAGAACTAGGCTCGTGCATGCTCTCTCGTGCACACGTTTAATAGGCGTTCCCTCTTGGGAGCAGGTAGAGTGTTGCGTATTTTTTCAAAAAGTGGAGAGGGCGGTTCTTTTCTAAAATTCGGGAAAATCCTCCACTATACCTTTAATTTTGTCATAATCTTGTGTTGGGCCGGATCTGGGCCGACACTATGTTGCTGTCTGGGACAAATTCGATTGACATCGAAGTGAAAATGTTGTCATCATTTTCTCACCCTCGTATCGTTCCAAACCTGTTCGACTTTCTTTCTTCTGCGTAACATAAAAAGAAGATATTTTTAAGAATGTAGAATTTAAGAACTGACTTTAAAGGACCATCTTATATTACACAGAATAAAGAAAATCATACAGGTTTGGAATAACATGAGGGTGAGTAAATAAACACAGAATTCTCAGAACAGAAGCACAAGTCTGCAAGTTTCTTCATTGGGACATTTCTGACTATATGCAGAAGTAGTTACACCAGTTACATCTGGTACACGTGGATTCAGCGCGTACCAGATGTGGGCCGGATCTGGGCCGACACTATGTTGCTGTCTGGGCAGAGAGGTGGTATGACCTGGGAAAGCAGTGTTGTGAGACTCCTACCTTTTGTAGGGTGGGCTGTAAGTGTTCCTCTGTATGCTCTCAATGTTCTCTGAGCTTGATGTGCTGGGAGTCGGCCTGTTTAGAAACCTGTATAGACTACAGCTGCTGTCCTCAAACTTCGCTTGCCTCTTTTCTTTCCCGAACACTTTAGTGTCCACCGCTTCAAAGACCCTGGCCTCCATGAGGGCCTGGCAGAGGCGAACCGCCTTGGAACGGGGCACTTCGGCATCCCCACAGACTTTGCTCTGAATGATGTGAGCCAGGACCACGTCCACGGCCTCGGACCCCAGAAAGCAGTCATGGTAGATTTTCAGATTGTGGCGTCTCCTCTTCACCTCCACCTGCGTCTGAAGGTTGTTGATGATGTTAGTCCAGATGTACGTGGCTCGGAATGGCTTCCCAGCCATTCCCGTGTCTGTCGAGAGATGGACTGGATGAGAAACGGCAGAGATATTCCAGAATAATGATCTCAAACTCCATTCGTGGATTTCTGATTTTCCACACATTAAATAAGTCAAGCTTTAGACTGAAAGGACACACATTTTGGAACATTTAATAGATTTAAGGTCCGTTTACACCAAGAACGATAACTATAACAAAAACTATATTAGCCTCAACACCGTCGTCTGCCTCTTTAAATCAAGCTCTTTAAAGAGAATAGATTCTGATTGGCTGTCAATGTTTTTATCATTCATTAGCAGAAAAAACATAATTCTGAAAGTGATTCCAATTATATTGTTCCTCTGTCATATTTGTGGTGTGGACTTACCTATTCTCATTGAATTAGGATAATTATTCAACTTTATAATTATCATTATCTTTACAGTTTTCGTCCTTGGTCGCACTTAAAACGGTTCCATGATGCTTTAGATTGATTGGAAGTTACTTTACTTCACATAACATCATGTATCACGGTGGACACAAACTAGACATTATATGCCAATATTGGCATTTGCCAAAGTTTTGCACTTTAATGCGGTTTAAAATCAATTATAACAATAAATGACGCAAACACTTTGGCACTGTCTGTTAAAACTGCAATACGTCTACAAAAGGAAGCTTCTTCAGACTTTTGAAACTGGACCAAGAGGTTTCAGTTTAGCCATATTTAAATCCGCCACTTTATCATTTTAATCAACGTGACGGTTGCAGAACATTAAGTTTCCCATTTTTTTTTGGTTCTCACGGGTGTAATGCTGGACTAAAGTGAAAGCTTTTACAGATCCTTCTTCCAACACAAAGAGCATCTGCTGCCAAGATCAATACCTCACTAGCCTTATAGATGACACCGGGGAGGTTGATCATTTCTCGCTAGGAGTGTTTCCTGCAGGATTTTATGTTCAGCCCTGAGGTAATGATGAAGGTCTAAATTACCCATTAGGGATCAGGATATTTACTAGGTGTGGGTAGAAACCTCCAGGACAACTGTTGTGATTACACACACACACACACACACACCTAGTCTCAATGAAGGCTCAAGTGAATAACAGCTGGCTGCAATATAAAAGATTCTCTCTAGACACCGCAATGAAGAGTTTTCCCGGGAAGTCTGGGATGCAGCAAACAGCAGCTATTGTGTGTGAATATAGTCCTTGTTTGCCCTTGTGAAAAACAAGCATCTTTTTGAAGAGCACGGAAACAATAAAAGAATATGCAAGAAATCAAACTGAATTTATTTATTTTTTGGACACTTTATTCTACATCTTTATTTATAATTTCATAATTACTTTTATTGTCTTTGAAATATGGTGAAAATGTACTGCAAAATGTGTTGACAAGCATTTATGGAAAACTAAAATATAGCCTACTTTAATGTGATTTCTATTGAAACTTATCAAGTTAAATAGTACTAGTATTGAATCAAGTATCAAGTACTGAACACACTACCGTTAAAATTATAACTAAATATTTTACATGTGGTTCAGTATGTTAGTCAACACACTTTTTGAAAGCATGACAAAAGACATGATTTAAAATGTACTTCAATGTAAAACTTTTATTTTCTTTTATTCTCTATAAGTACGCTTAGGTGTCCTTTTACTTCATTAATTTATATGATCTACAAGTAAAGTTTTTAAGATTTTAAGTAGATGGACATTCAATTCGACTAAGCGCATATCTTTTTCACAAGGATGAGCATCACAGTTTTTATGCTTAACAAGCAAATGTACAAATCTGGACAAGCAATAGGCCTATTAATCAAGTCAGAAACTTGATAACGAATTCAGTTTCTCCCCATTAGCTAGATTTGACTAAAATCATCAGATGCGTCAATAACGCATAATCCCTCCATCTGATAAACTAGTTGATACGGTAACTTCCTTGTTATGTTCACATCATGTAGGCTTTATTTCATTTGCATGCCGCTAGTTTAACAGCTGTTTTAGTACCTGCTGAGATTTTGATGTTAAGTTAACCATTTGAAATTATTTATTGCAGTTGCACTTTATTTTACAGTATGAGCACTTACGTGTACTTACAAATACTAGTTAATATAAGGTAACTACATGGGTTAAGGTTCGGTTTAGGTTCAGGGTTAGTACTTAGTTATTACCCAGTTATTGTAACAACTACAGTAAGTACATGGGGAACAGGACTGTAAAATAAAGTGCTACCTTTATTCCTTGTAAATGTCAATGACCCTTACAAAAAACACAATGGTTATACAGTAATGGTATGGAAAGTTGGTTCATAACACAATGTCATATGGTACTCCAAAGTACTTCAAAGAAAAGCAGAGTATTACCATGGTATGTCCACAATGACCACTCTAATATGATCAAACTTCATATCATGATACCTTTTTTTGTTAATTTGTTAGAGTGCATGAATAATAGCAGCATTGCAGTATCATAATGCTTCTCATCAGAATCCGAGATCTGCACAACATGCATTATGGGACATTATGAGAAGAGTCGCCATGGTGTTTGTCCCCATGGATGGACAGAAGGCATCTGATGGGATTTCACTCCTCTCCTGATGGACAGCACACGTTGCTGTGCTTGCCCAACACTCAGATAAATAATCCCAGAGGGAGAACACCTAATAATTACACATCTACACTAGGCTATTGTTATGACACAAAACAGGTTGAAAACAAACACAAACTCTACTAAGTGTATAAGAGCTCTAATAGTTTGTCAAGCACAGACAAGCCAAACGGGTTTGCCCTCCGGCTACTGTAAATGCACACAATTAAATGAAAACATTTGCCAGCTTCACCTCTTTAAAATAATTATGACTACCTAGGCCATTTAAAGTACCTAAATTCACTTTAGCATTTAAATGGAATACGTCGGAAAATCAGTTTAACCATTAGGCTACACGCAACAATTACAAAACTATTTTTAAACGCAAAGAAAAAAAAAAGCATACAATTTCAGACATAAAATGCAATCATATGCATTCTATTTTTAATATCAACTTTGGAATTTAGTTTTTAGTTACGTTTAATTAAAAAACTAAATAGACGATTTACAGCATTCAAATTGCAAATGCACAAACAATACAACTATATACAGTATAACTTAAATAAAACCAGCCAGATGTACACGCAGAAACCCACCTGGAGGTCTGTGCATGCGACGTCTGTAGTTCAGGTTAAAGCAGGATCTCTCGCGTCGTTGCTGTATTTATGTAAAGCATATCCTTTTAGTCTCGCGCTGTAAATAATGTTCACACTCGCGCGCTTTGAACTCATCTACGCTCACACACACACACAAGCCAGCTCGCGCGCGCTCTCACACACCCTCCTCGTGACGTCATGAGGGCAGTCGACAGATCATTAGCATTATAATGATATCATTTACACTATAGCAGTCGCCGAAACTTGCAAATGATAAACAAGCACCACTAAATGTAAATAATGCGGCCGGTAATAAAGACAAATGGAACGTATTTGGGCTTTTTACTGTGTTTTATAGATGTTATTTAAGGTCTACACGAAATTTCAATAGAAACTAGTTACAACAATAGACTACATTTGGCGTTCCAGTACTGTAAAACTGTGGTATAACCTTGGAGAGAATGTGCACTTAGGTGTTGTGCTTTAAATAAGTACACGTAGGCCTATATAATATGGAAGCATATGTGTAGCAATATTCAATTTGAAATGCAAAATGACAATGCAATATGTAAAATGGCAATGCATTTAAATTTACATTTTCCGTTACATTTGTGCAACGTATGGTGCAAAATGAAAATTCTATATATAATTTACATTTGCCATTTCATACACTAGTTTTAATATGTAAAATTAAAATGACGAATTAAAATGGCGGAATACCAGAATACTTACAAATATACTTACAAATAATTACAAATATATTTAAATACAAGTTTCAATAGAAATAGACATTAAAGAAAGACATTCGAATTTTAAAATTACATGTAAAGATGTCAAAAGCACTCAAATTCAACTAAATGCATTTAATAAGCCTATACATTTTAAGTATATTACATTTCCATCAAATAAGTGTCCAAAAACGTTACATTCAGTTCGCAACAGTATATTCAATTACACTTTTATTTTGAGGTGTCGTTGTTACAGTGTAATTATACATTTAAGCACTGAGTAATATTGATTAACAACATGTATAGGGTTAGGGTTAGAAATAGGGTTTGGTTTGGGATTAGTTGCATGTAATTATGCACAGTTTACTGTTATTACTGTAGTAAGTTGGCTACATGTGTAACAGGGACTGTAAAATAAAGTGTTACTGTATATTCTTTTAAAAGTATATTTCCTTAAAAAGTACTCTTTTAATATGCTGAAGTGTTTGTTTTTTCAAAAGGGAATGAGCATGACTGTCATAAAATTGTTTGAATGAGAGCTTATATTTGTTTATTATGATTAACGGCCTGACCTGGAATCCTTGAAAATTGATTTTTGTTTTTTGTTTTCAACTTATCTAAACCTTGATTAAACCTTGACCTTATTAAAACTTGATTCATTTCAGCCTCTCAGTCTCAGAAATAATTCTGATAATGCCTGAGAATTCTGTGTGTGTGTGTTTTTAAATGAAATTCAATTCTTAGAAAACTTCACTCAAATCACTGAAATCTACCAAAGGAATTTATCCAGGATTTAAGGATTACTTGGAAATGTTAACAGACTGTGGCTAATAAGGTTTGAGAAAGCTGTGACTTAATATGCAAATATCATATTTAATGCATCACTGCATACAGCGACCTCTACTTACGATAAGAAACCAGTAGGTAAACTCGGGTCAAGCCGTTCTTGGTAATATGTATTTGCATGTCCTATACTTCACCCGCCGATGTAAATCATTGCCCATGACATCCCCATAAAACCTTCAAACTGAAGTTATGCAGGACAGCTCATGAAACTCTGATTGGAATAATGCAAATAAAGCTGAATCCAGCACGGACGAGAATTCAGTAACAACAATTTGAGAACAGTATGAGGTTATTGAGCATGCATATTATAAGGTCATAAAACGTCATGAGAAACATTCAAACTAAGAGATTAGGAAGTATTGAGTTTTTACAAACGCTCATCAACAATATCTTAACCAGACTTTAGTCCTCAGCATCAAAGGAAGAGTCAGATTAGACTGTCTGTATTATTAGTATGTGAGTGTAAAGAAACCGGTTAGACAGGGGGAGGGATGGGATCTATTTAAAAAGTCCCTCTTCCTTGGTCATCTTCTCATAATGCTTTGTCACAGATTCCAGGCCAAAGGATTGTAAGACAGAATTTGCCTCTCAATGCTAACTTTCACACTCTTCAGGGGGTCTCATTCACTCCTTTTTCCCAAGTCATTAGTCCTTTTACTGTGCCTCTCGGCCATGGAGCACTTTTGCATTCCAATACACACAACAAACAACTCTGATTCGAGCCGTATATGCCAGTCAAACATCCACAATGTAAATATTCCATATATCCCCACGTGTCAACTAACTATAAGCTTCATATTTGTAATTAACTGGCCCATAAAATCTTTTAAAAGACATAAATAAACAGTTTTCCTAATTTTACAGAAAGCTATGGTAGTACAAGAAGATATAAGAAGGTGGTTGGGAAAGTTTAGGGAAGTTGACTTACCTGGTCAGAACAAACAATGAAAAGTATCCAAAGTTAAGCTCATGCGAAATATATTAAATATCTATAAAAAGAAAATAAGTTCTCCGTAAAAGTGACGCTTCCAACCACCAAAAAAACACACACACATGTGTCACCAGAACTGGTTCTGTCACTTCTGCGTCCTACTTGTGTGTGGTGATGTTGCTGTGTAAACCTGTGTCGCAAGCTAAAGCATTTTCTCTCTCCTTTGATTACACACAGCCCTACAGCTCAGGCTTAAATCATGCTGAAGAACCTGTTGGCAAGGTCAATGTACCTGGCTGTTGTTCCGGTTTTCTTATCAAGCATCCGGGGTCACCATCCCTTCCTATTAACTGCCCATCTGAGCCCTGTATGTATGGTTTATCACCTGGCTTTATGGGAACACATGCGATTTGATAAGCCATGCAGTGGTAATTAATGATGTTGTTGGTGTTATTCTTTTTGTCAGGTTTATTGGTCTGGTCATGTCTGACACTTCACAGCTCAGGAATGGAATGTCTTCTGGAATGTTTGGATCTCTTGAAGAACTGTCCAGGTCACATTCCCCCTAAAATCAAAAGAATTTAAAAAGAAAATGGCACTTAACTATTGACTCTTTTTGGGACAAAACCAAGATTGTTTTGTTTTGACAATTTTCTTTAGATAGCTAGCTAACTATCTATCTATAGATAGATAGATAGATAGATAGATAGACAGACAGACAGACAGACAGACAGACAGACAGACAGACAGACAGACAGACAGACAGACAGACAGACAGACAGACAGACAGACAGACAGACAGATAGATAGATAGATAGATAGATAGATAGATAGATAGATAGATAGATAGATAGATAGATAGATAGATGACAGCTATCTAACTTTCATGGACTTAATGTTAAATACAGCTGGCTTGGTCAAATATTATCTTGTTATAATGAAACCATTTACTCTGCATTTTGAAGTTCCTGTCTGTTATTTGCAAGTATCTCCAGGACGGAGGGTTAGCGGGTGGATTGTATCAATTGCCCATCAACTGTCCCCATAAACAAATTCCAGTCTCAGTGAAACCAGAACATTGCGTGGACCAGCGTCAAAGAGTCCTCTCAGATCTGCTCCCACACAAGCCCAAAACCATGTTCCTATCAATATTCATGTGTCTCAGCATTTGGGACTGGACAAACATCCAGTTCTCCAAGCAATATGCAGGCTGGAATCTACCAACGCCCCTCACTGCTTGAACTATACAGTGGCTCCCTTCATGACGGCCCGTTTGTAGACATTGAAGCCTTTGTTTTCAGCCATAGAGATGTTCGAATTTGCAGCATTGTGGCTCGCAACAATCATATTTTATTCAACAGTCCACTGACCCAGCCGGACTGAAGTCACACTGTCTCAGTCACATGACTGAATATTTTTTCCATGAGACAACTGGAGAACAGCAAGGATATGCGTATAGGAAATTGCTTATGGATTCTGATTGTATTCCTGAAGGGCACATGCATGCACTCTCAAAAGAAATTCATGGGACCTATTACCGCAACAAAGATTCTAATTAACTGATTTAATTAATTTGCCCCACTATGCTTTTTTGAATACTACCTTTCATGCAGTGTGTAATATAGCTGTTTGGGAATGTAAAAGGTCTGCAAAGGTTTAAAGATCAAAGTGTACAACAAATAAAGTTATTGTCTCTTTTAGGAAAGAATCGATTCTGAACTGCTGAAATGAGTCATCAGTAATTCCACACTCGCTTCCTGTTTCATACCTACGTATACCTTTCATACCCAATCACAACAGACTGGGCCATCTGACCAATCAGAGCAGAGTAGACCAATCACAGCAGACTGGGCCATCTGACCAATCAGAGCAGAGTAGACCAATCACAGCAGACTGGGCCATCTGACCAATCAGAGCAGAGTAGACCAATCACAGCAGACTGGGCCATCTGACCAATCAGAGCAGAGTAGAGTAGACCAGTCACAGCAGACTGGGCCATCTGACCAATCAGAGCAGAGTAGAGTAGACCAATCACAGCAGACTGGGCCATCTGACCAATCAGAGCAGAGCAGAGTAGACCAATCACAGCAGACTGGGCCATCTGACCAATCAGAGCAGAGTAGACCAATCACAGCAGACTGGGCCATCTGGGCAGAGTATGCTCTTGGAAAGGAAGGATTTGGAGAGACTGAATCCTCGAACAAACAAATTAGGTGATGTACAATGATTGTTATGAGAAAATTAAAGTTTTTTGGTTTTTTTTGCTCTTGGATGCATCTCAACCTATTTAGAAAACGTCCAAAACAAAATTAGGAACCTTTAAAATTGCATATTGGGGCACTTTAAAACTTTTAAGTTTCAAACACTATTTTGACGAGTTCTGTTGACATAATGTTGATTATTACATCAGTGTTGATCATTAATCTGGGTTAGGGTTAGGGGGGAAAAATTGTTGTAACAATAAAATTGTCTTGGTAAATCCAAAAAAGGATTTGGATTTGGAAATTGAACAGTGGATAAGGAGAATTTGTTTTTTAATTGAGTGATATTTAGTTTTTTTAGTAAAGGAAAAATACCTGCTAGTGTTTAAATTTGTTACGACTGACATTTAACTGTTATGTTAATTTTTTTGTGTTCACCATTGTGCTGAAGAGTATTTACTTTTTTAAGTTAAACCAACAATATTCTTTACAGTGTAGAGATTGTGGTGAGGTTGTTTGTGGCTACATGCAGGTTTACACTGACCACAGGAGCAATGATTACACTAATGCCAGCGACAAATAATATCTTGTTGTTTACATGTGTATGCTAAATACATTTAGAATGTGCTATGTTTGCTGTAAACTTGATCTAAAATAGATAAGATTAATTGGTTCCACTCCATTATGTTGAAATCATAATCACATCAATGAAAACTACTGCAGATTGTATAAGTGCTTCTTGATTTGGTTGCTCTAAATTCACAGACAATGCACTTCACAATTCCTCTCGTGAATTTGTGTGAAGACAGGCTAAAGATTAACCAGCCTCTCCCAGTGGAAGTATGCGAGTACGCCGAGTGATAAATCACCCCGATCCACAGGTCACATCACACTGTCCACTTACAAATCTGCAGCATCACTGCTTTGCTCTGCAGAAAGAGGAACAAGGACAACAGACAAGACAAAAAAAAATACACATCAGAGAATATAACTTCCTGTTTGAGGCTCATGTCGTAGATACACTTTCACTGCATCTGCCTTACTGTTCAACACATTCAACACAACTGCTTAATGTATTTGGCAACTTAAGGTCAGTGTGCAAGTTAGTCCTTGTATTTTGATTCATGATAATGAATATATGATAATAATATGATTTTACAATGTTTTTCTTTTTTTGGTCCCGTTATCTAACATACACCGTCAGACTTTGTTTTGCCTGCGTCAAGAGCTCCTGTGACGGCGTTTCACTATCACTGATAGCGGTGCACTGATAGCAGGAAAATCTGAAGTGGACTCAGATATATAGACAAAACACAAAGCTCAGTGGTCATAAAAGCACAAAAGGACAGCCGAAAAAGCAAGCAGCAACTTTGATTATTTATAAATTAAGTACTCACTCAAAGTTCTCATTTAATAGGAAATTTATTTTCACATGTCAGCAAAAACATTGTAGTGTTTAACACAGCTACACCTGAAAAGCATAAAACTAATCCAATGCGGTCAGCACACTAATCCAATGCTGTCGGCACAGTAATCTGCTTAAAATGGTGGAAAACCAGCAAAATCCCCAAATAAAGGAACTTTCTAAATGTTTTATACAATGTGCATATGACATAAACTAGAAATGTATGACAAATGACCACAATATTTCCTTCTGTGAAAAATACATCTATCTGTGAGATAAAATAAATGTTTTGAGGAAAAAAAGGACAAAAGAGTATAAAGAGATTTTTACCTCAGAAAAAATAGTTTAAGTAAATGCTTTTATTACAACAAAATATATCACAAAAGCATTATTAGAATTGCACCAACTCTGTTAAAACAGAGTTTCGAAAGCACATCGGGTAAGTGTTCTATATTATGTCATGAGAATCCTTTGACAAACAAGCTCTCTATACAAAATGTACATTGTCATATATAAATTTGGCATTCAGTCTTAAAAAGTGATGTTTTACATATATATCTATGTATAATTTCATTTTTATAATCACCTTGCCCTCCTAACCGTAGTTACAGACTGATATTATTCTTTTAAACCCAAGATGGTTTAAAACTTCTCAGCAAGACACTCTGCATCACATAACAGATCATCAATTCTGGTCCTCCTTATTGATAAAAGGATGCCGGCATTGATTCAGCACAGAAAATACTCAACTACAGCTAGTTTAACCAAAGCATTTTTACATGTAAAACCACATTCGAAGTCCATCGTCTCTGTGGATGTCAGGAAAAGGCAGCTGTTTGGTCTATTTAATTCCATTTGTTAAAACCCTTACAGTCTCTTCGTATTGATGTCTGTCCTCAATGGTGCTTTAAAGCATTTCATCAGGTTTATGAATGCTTATTCCAGTATATACTTGTCTATCAGCATAATCTAGGCTTCTGTTTAAAGGCAGGCCTGCTGCACCTGTGTCAGAAGCTCCCCGAAGCGATCGAACAGGCCCTCTACCCATGTCCTGTTGCCCATGCAAGTCTGGACCGTCTCCTCCTGCCCCAGGTCTTTACCTCGCGACTTCAACAACTGAATCTGGGATATGAGAGAGAATCACAGTGCATCAGGCTTGTAAACAGAAAGAAGATTTTAACATTTTATAAAGAAAACAAAGGGTTTCGAGTGGTTGTTGGGTCGTAGCAACCAGATTCGAACCTGGATCTCCCATATGAGCACCACAGCTCAACATGGAGCACATGTGTTAAGCGCTAGGCCAGATGTTCCCAAAGCCCCTTAGACATAAATATTTCAATAATTTGATGACACATTCGCATGTTCATGGTTCTGTGATGTTGGTTAAAGGGATAGTTCAACCAAAAATATTAAATTCGGTCATTAATTACTCATCCTCATGTCGTTCCAAACCCGTTCATCTTCAGAACACAAATGAAGATCTTTTTGATGAAATCTGAGAGCTTTCTGTCCCTCCATTGTGAACAGCTACGCAACCGACACTTTGACGCTTCAAAAAGTTCATAAAGAGATCGTAAAACTAATCCATATGAATTGAGAGGTTTAGTCCAACTTTTCTGAAGAGACTCGATCATTTTATATGACGAACAGATTGACTTGAGTCTTTTATTCACATTTAAACATTGATCAGCGAACATTAACAGAACCTGCTTGACGCATGAGAACAAACCTCATGGTTCTTACACAGCGTGATGTGAAACACAACAATGAACCTCATTGGTTCTTGCTGAAGCTCAAACGTGATGCGTAACACAAGAATGAACCTCATTGGTTCTCGCACTGCAAACGAACATGCTTGAGCTTCCGTTTACCACAACTGATGTATGAGTTGATGAATGTTTACATGTGAATAAAAGCCTAAATTCAATCGTAGCTGTCAATGGAGGGACAGAAAGCTCTCAGATTTCATCAGAAATATCTTCATTTGTGTACTGAAGATGAACGAAAGTCTTATGGGTTTGGAACGACATGAGGGTGAGTAATTAATGACAGGGTGAACAAACCCTTTAATGGTCACATAACATGCAAGTAAACAGATAAAATATTGATTATTTTGATTTTGATTATTTTAATTGTATTTCTGTACAGGGCTGCAAGTATAGGGCTTGTTTAAATATATTACTGTTGTAAATTACAATTGACCTATGGCTAAGCCACGCCCCCTCCACTCACTCGGACAAACAGTCAATATTCAGTAACAGGCGCTATGGCAGCTGTCACAGTAGGAGACATTTCACAGGAGTCAATTGATGATTTTTGGAGACAGAAAGATTATATATCATCTCGAAGTCACCAAAAGGGCCTTAACTATACATTGGAGGGTTATATTAATAATTTTATTGTTGAGAAGCTCGATAAGCTTCAGCTCCAGACAAAGATTTACAGTTCACAGTGTAAACGTTATAGTTTGGTGCTATTTCGCTTCAAACGCTCGCTTTATACGCGCGTCCTATTCGCTTTGGACGCGCGAATGCATTCAAAATGTTCAAGCGTCGAACTAGACGCGATACGCGCGAATTTGACGCTCTATTCGCGTTTGGTGTGAACGCAGCATAATGAACAGGCTGCGATGTCA
Source organism: Abramis brama (assembly GCF_963993115.1). Lineage (NCBI taxonomy): Eukaryota > Metazoa > Chordata > Actinopteri > Cypriniformes > Leuciscidae > Abramis > Abramis brama. Next base: position 5,450,992 of record NC_139971.1, read on the forward strand.
AGAATGCAATGCTGGAATGTGTGTGTGTGTGTGTCAGAGAGAGAGAGAGAGAGAGAGAGAGAGAGAGAGAGAGAGAGAGAGAGAGAGAGAGAGAGAGAGAGAGAGAGAGAGAGAGAGAGAGAGAGAGAGAGAGAGAGAGAGGCGCGATCGAACAGTGGAAACATAAAAACATACTCCATTTTGTTCATACAGGACATCATTAAAACGGCAAAGTGTTTAGCCTACTTATATTTGTGTAAAACACAACATTGTGCTTTTGTCAAACTGTAAACTCTTGTCAAACTGTAACCTACAACTGTCACCCAACCAAAATCACACACACGCTGTTTAAAAGCAAAAATGACAAGAAAAAACATATAAAAACGAATGAAAACTGACTAACTGCAATGCATTTCAATGGACGTGGAAGCAGAGAATGTCCGAGTGTATTGGGTTAGCTATGCGCACTGTGATTGGCTCATCGCGTTTGGGGGTGTGGCTTAGCCATAGGTCAATTGTCCTATAAAATAAATGTAATATTTTTTATACTGCAAGTTACAATACTGACATTTATGCCTTAAAGTCAGCGTGAAACTAAAGTTGCGATAGGCTTTTTTTCATTTATTGTGGCGAAAATGAATTCTAAACAGAAAAAAAATGTAGGGTGGGTCTTGATTTTGTTCATGGGGAATTGATTGGATGGTTGTGATTTGCTATTGGTCGACCTCATGTGAGTGACAGGTTTCCCCGCCCTCACACCAGTAAATGCGTCATCAGAGAAGAGATGAGATGCCGCTGCAAGAAGGAGGGGAAGTTATTTTGATTAAAGATCACGAGGGCATATGAATATTTGTCCAAAAATGACGTGCACAGACTTAACTTTCAACTGTTCAAATGGTCAAGTTGGAATACTGGTGAAATGGTGTAAACTTCTATCCCAAAATGTTGGAAACTGTGCAAATAAAGTGAACCTAGTGCACATTGTGTTCCCAAAATGCACGTTAGACTGGTTGGAGATGGAGTTTACTGAGAACCGAGATGCAACAGACTATAAAGCTTAATCAAATCACAGCCTTATAGGCCAAGCTATATCACAATTTTAGTTTTTATTTTCGATGATTTTATTTTGTTTGCATTTTACCTTAGATTTAATAAGTCATCAACTCACCCCCCGCAGTTCACCCATTTGGAAAACCCTGCACTAGGCCAACGTTCAGGTCTTATATTGAATAAGCAAACAGAGTGAGTATTTTACCAGAGGATAAAACAAGACACACCAGAGCTGATACTGATATGAACACTGCCAGTCAAAACAAGATTCCTTCAAAGATTCCTAGAGCTTGTCAGCAAGGACTAGTATATTGGTTATCCTTCCAAAAACTCACACAAACAAACACATTGATTCCTCACCTCCTCCATACACATCAGGTATGTGTGGTACTTATAGTGTTGTAGAGAGTGGTATAGGGAAAACCACTTCGTCTTCTGCTGATCCACTGTGTATTCCTGATCGAGTGGGAAAAACAGAGAAGTAAAGACTTTAACCGTGCATCGAAAGCGATCTAAAAGCCAGTCTGGTTTAAAAAATTAAACTAGTTGGTATCAGGATATTTGGCATTAGCAACACTAGACTACTAGACCTGGAATACTCACCAAGGGAAGTTTGCTGGGGGATTTCGAGGGCTTCATGGTTTTCCTGTTGTACGCCCTCCCACTTAACCTTACTTTAAAAACGGGAGTCTCGCAGTCTGTTTTCAGCTCGGTGACCACGGACAGCTCAGGAAAGCTGTCTAATGCATTCTGCCAGATAAAATAACATGCAAGAAAATCACATATCCTAATGTATTATGCAAATACAGTGACTATGTTTACATGCACAGATTTACATTAGTTCCATCTTCTTTAGTACTAATCCATTTAATCTGACTTTCTCACTATATATGCATCACATATATTCTGAACAAAATGTCTGTGCGTGTGAAGAGCTGCACTTTCTTTCACCGGCTGTGTCAGAGTCATGATCAAGTCGGCTAGCTAAAGAATTCAGATATTTGATCATTTTGCCTTTCTAGTAGGGATGTTTAAAAGTTGCCAGGTTGTCTAAATGACTAGTCAAATAGTTGGTTTAAAGGAAGCCATGTAGTTTGGCTAGTTTAGGGTCATGCTCACCAGATGCATCCCATCTGAAAAAAGAAAATATATTACAGGAAAGCATTCTTCTCATGTTGATAACTTTAGCATTAATTGAAAATTCTATATTATTATTGTTCTTGTTATAAGAAAGTGACATTTGAAGGCCAAGTATGGTAACCCATAACTGGAATTTGTCCTATGCATTTAACCTATCCAAGTTAGTGAAAATTACCTCATCATTTTTAATAAAAATTCCAGTGAAAACGACAGACTTCTGTCTGGTGATGTAAGCAGGACTTCTCCAATAGGGATGGGCACATTGATATCCATATACTCACAAGCTACTTATTTGGTATTGATTCCTTTAAAAAAACATCAATATTAAAATTATATTAATACAAAATGTCAGTTTCTGAAACAATATCAAATGTTTTCAGTACTTTTTCTAATGATTGTGCCAAAACCCACCTGACATATTTAGCTGGCCTGTGTCACATGACTATGAGAAGTGAGCGTGCAGCGAAAAATGAATACCATTTTATTAAGAAATCTTTAAGAAAGTGCATGTTCAATGTTGTTGGTATTTTAGTTTAATTTATATTTATGTTGTAATAAATTATATTATTATTATTTAATCACAATATTTGTACACCTATTGGTATGAAATGTTTTACTTAATTGTGCTCATATTTGCTTTTGTAATAAATGTATTAATGCAGACTAATGTCATATGCCCAACAATGTGTAATGTGTGATAATCTTTTTTTTTCTTCTAAAAATTAACATTATTTTGAAAAATCACATTCCATGAAATGAAATAATCAGTATCGATATTGGTATTGTTATTATCAGACCCGCAAACTCACAAGAGATGAAAAAAATCCCTGTAGGGGGTCTGGGGGCATCATCACTTTAAAATCATGATTTTAACAATGCTTTCTGGTGCAAACTGACATGAAAATAAAAGCAAAGACCCCATTTGTTGAAAAAATTTAATAAATGCTTCACTATTTTAATAGATCTAAATTGAATACATTATAAGTATCTTTTGGAAGTGTCTGTTTACAATAAACCTTAACCCAAATAAGTGAGCAGAGAAATCGATACAATTATCCTACCTGATATTAAAATGGACAGTCTTCACAGTTTCCGCGATTTGGCTCTATTTATTAATTGTATAATTATTATTTTTTTTTCCGGATATCATCCATATTGAAATGAAATGAAAGCATACAAAAGATTGGTGGGCAAACAGGGGCCGGTTTCACAAAGATAGACTTTGACTATGGCTTAGATATAGTAGATAGTCAGACTTCAGATAGACATCTAAATCAGACCGTTGCACAAAGCACTTAAGACTCTGACTATCTTAAGTAGGACTACACTGCAATGCATTCTGGGTAAAATAAGACACTTTTCAAAACAAAAAACACGGCGGATCGAGTAAGCGCATTCAACCGCTCAGTGCAGTTTACCCCAGCGGAGAATATGTGTTTGTTGGAGGAGTATAACAGTTACAAGGACATTTCACTTGGGAAATTTAGCGGAGAATGTAGTAACAAGAAGAAATGTTTAATTTGGAAAAAGATTGCTACGACAGTTAACAGCGTTAATCCGACTGTTGAGCGGAGCGTTAAAGACGTACAGAAAAGATACAAAAACATGGTACAAGATGCCAAAAAAGAAATATTTAAGAGGAAATATTCCCTTCTCATAGCTCTCTCCATAACGTCGTCAGCAAACCACAAATTATGAGCCATTTTCCCTTTTCTTTTGGCTGTTTGTAATGTAACTGATTGTTACTGCTGGTTGCCAAGGTAACAGAGTCTTAGACCTAAGTTAGCCTGGGGGTAAGGTGTCTAATTGTTTTGGTCTAAATTAAGTCGGTCTTTATTTTTGTGAAACAGTCTAACTTGTATTAGACTAGTCTATGAGCAAATTTTAGACTTGTCTAACACTATAGACCGGTCTAGAAATATCTTTGTGAAACCGGCCCCTGGAGCTCAGATAGGACTAAAAAATGTAGGTCACAAATTTCTTTAACGTCCTCTACGAAAACTAAACCCGCCCGAATAGGGATTTATATTGACTCTTCCCTACTTTAAATAACGACAACGGAATCAAATCCAAACAATACTAAAGATACAAAATAAGAAACAGTAAAAAGACAAAAACAAACAAAAAAAAGTATAAAAAGATATTTGATTCTTATTGAACAATTAGTCCCAGTTTCCAATGTGATTATTACTGTGAGTTGAAGCAGGACTCTGGGAAAGGTGACTCGTGACTCACTTTGAAGACCTGACCCATGCGCAGTTTGGGCAGCAGTCTCCGCCTGTTGTCTGTGATCATCCCGTCCACCCTCTTCATGTGCGGCAGCAGCAGCTCGTCTGAATGCAGGACCAGATCAACCACAAAGGTCAGCTTCACCATCTGCCACTTATTAACACTCCTGTTACAAAACAGACAGAAGTTCTCACCGTTCTCTCGCTCAAGCGCGTTCAAGACATCCGTGTCCAGGGCGACGCTGATCAGCAGCTCTACGAAACTCTTAAACGTCTCCTTCATTGTTCTGGTGTTCAGGAAACGGGAAGCGAACGGAACCGGAGGCGTAAACTCTGAAAACGAGAGATGGGATTGGACAAAGCATGAGTGTGGGACAACAGAAACAGACGGATTGATCCCTCATGAGATATTATATTGCAGAAACATGGAATAGGAAAATATTAGCCAGTGCAAACTGAATTATTTTGTTTAAATCAATCTAATTTGAAGGTAGCACTTTCCAATTTAAAAGAAATTTCAGCAATTTTTTAAAAATATCTCATGCTAGTATTACATACACATACATATATATACACATACATATATATATATATATATAACTATAATAATATATATAACATAATTGTAACTGATATATTCAGTTTTATTCACTGATCTATATAATGACTTTCATGTCAATGTCATTCAGATCAGTGGTTTTATCACTTTTTATTAATACAAGTTGTTGAATTTTCTATACATTTCTTAAAATCTGTAAGATTGACACACTTGTTGGTACACAAAATAAGTACTATAAAATTAAACTTACTAAAATATATAATAATAATTTATTTTTAATGGTATTTACTGATATTTCAGATTTTGTAGAAAATGTCACTGAACATATTTTTGCTGTGTTCACGTTGTATTTACACAGCTTTATCCAGAAGATGTCCTTAGTGAGTAGTAGTTTTGAGCTCAATTTTGAAACATTTGGTTCAATTAAAAGCATGCTTTTCCCATCACTGATGTGCACACATCTAAGCTATAGTATAAGGTCAGTTTTCTCCAGCTATCACGTGTCTCACCGTCATCCTCACTCACAGCCTCTGGTGAGGAGTCGGAAGGAGATGTCGTGAACTCCTCTTTCCATTTCTTTCTCTTTTTGGGTGGCGGTTCAGCCTTGGCTTTCGTCTGCTTGGGTCTGGGTTTAGACAGAGCTTTCTGTTGTGTCGTTTTCTGCGTGGGAGAGTCCGACACAGTCACTGCAGTGAATCGTTGGGCCAGAAGAGCTTTAGCCTGAGAGCCTCTGGGAAAAACATACATCACAGATAAATTAATTAGTCACTTATGGAGTCTAATACGTACATTATTGATAGCGTAGCTAATGGAACGGTTCTGACCGCAACCGAAATCCTGTGAATATTGTGCTAGCTGGCTGGAATAGAGTAATGTGTGGGATCAGTTTGATGTTGGAGATTTCAAACAAACTGGCAGGAGACTGATGTACTATGGAAAAATATTTGGCTGAGTGGGATTGCACAATAGAGGCTTGTGGCTCAGCTTGACATTTTAGAGAAGAATAGGAAAAACATGATTGCTAACTCATCTGAGCTATTTTCGTTATGCGATTCATTTATACATTTACATAGGGGTTGCACACAGGACACATTCTTGTGTTCAAAGACAATTAGGTGAGGCCAAAGTCTCTTTAAATTCGTAATGAAAAAGAAGTGGACTAAATGACTGGAGAAGTCTGTTGTTTTCACCAGAAGATCCAGTTATGACATTTTGATTACACATTAAAATGAAACAAGTGCACAGATGAATTATTCACAATAAACTTAATAGCTGAATTCACGCTAATAGAGTAAGGCAGATACGGCCTGTACCTCATTGAATGCATGGGCTTGCATCGTGGTTTCCTACTGCAAACCCGAACATACTCCCGCTTGTTGACAGTGTCAAGAAATTTGACATGCACTCTCCTGTACATGGACTTCGCATCACCGAAGTACCCCAAATACTGTAAAGAGTATATGACACTGAGTGTTGTTCACAGCATTTTGATATATACAGTGGAAGCTACTAGGGGTGTAACGGTTCAAGTTACTCACGTTTCGGTATAGTTCAGTGTGTGCTATGTTCAGGGAAAAAAGGACTACTGTCAAATAAAAATTAAGAAAATAAGAACAAATAATCAAACTACAAGCAACAGCACAAATAAATACAATAGAGCAAAGATACAAATGAAATAAACGTTGCTTTTAAGGTTATTTAGATATCTAACAGTAGTTTTCAGGTACACAAATTGAACGAAGAAAACAAATGTAAAACAACATTGCATATAATCTTCCCTGTATAAATTAAATAAGGATCAATCATTTTTAAAGTTACAAAAGCTATTCAGTCAATAGCAGGGAGTGATTTTCTTGTCTTTTGTTGTTTGATTAACATTAAAAACACAGACAGCTGCAGGAATATTAGGCTGCTGTCACTTTAAGAGATCCAAAACACTGATAATGTCTTTCTCAACTGTATATGTTCACTTAAGACATAACCTACTATGTTTGCTAAGATACTCGCCAAGACTGGCATGTTGACAATTTTTGTGTGAATTTGTCCACTTAAAGCTGCAGTCCGTAACTTTTTTTGGGTTAAAAATGATCCAAAATATGCAAGTACATAACCAGCCAGTGTTCAAAACTATCTGCTTGCCTTTGCTCGATTCAAAACGGTAAGCTTTTAATACTTTTTTTAATTCCAGTGGGACTGGTGGATTTCCACGGGAAATTCGAGCATGTCTTTGCGTCATTACGTCACATCTCTACACATAAAGAAGGAGTCTCGGCTAGTAGGCTATATTGCGTTTGAGGATGTTGGAGGTGGAGATTTATAGCCTTTTCTCACAGCACTTGATGTAATAAAACGTATCAATTTGATGGCGGATCCAGAAACAATCACCAGTGACAACTGGAGATTCAGTAAAATGCACAAGACTTCGGAGTGGCTACAGGAAAAAAGAGACTGCAACCGGCCCATGCGAAAACAAGGATAATATTGGAAGGGCATTAAATGTAGTCACGCAATGCTGATGTTGTTAACATTAACAATTTGAGAACAAAGTATAATTTGTACGGTTTGGCGTGATATGATAAGCGATCGTTAGATTTAATCAGCGCGATTTACTGCAATGCTTTTTTCCCTTAGTTGGTCAGAACAAAAGTGGATGTTACTTGTTCAGGCGACATTTTCTGGTGAAAATTCTTATGTTGGTCATACTTCCAAAAAGTAGAATCTGTGATTGCGAATGCCAGTATCCACACCACCGGCGGTGACTGACAGCCGCACATTCTCCTCAAAACATTGGATTCATCCGCGCTGTGCCGTGCCGAGGCACAACCCACGTAAAGTTGATAATTCCGCGAATAACTGCAATTGGAGATTTCGAACAGAGATGGCGACAACGAGGAAAAACTACGGACTGCAGCTTTAAGCACAAGACTTGAAAGAGAACTCAATATTTGCTCGTTGTCTGGGCAGATGAGTGCACTTGAATATTTAAATTGGCAAGGCTTAAATGAGTTTAGTTTAAACACAGATAGTAACGTGTGCTGTTCAGGTCTCGCACCCGGGTGATGACGGCGTAAATGACTGGTCATGTTAAAGAATACGGCACTCGCGTTGAACAAAGTTTAGGGGAAGACAGAAAGCATATCCATCAACAGAAACATACATTAGCCTAACTCTATCTGTTTTTACCATAATATAAACAAGTAAGCGTCGTTAGATTTGAGATTAAAGTGCGTGTGGAACGGTACGGTTACGATTTTTTACCGTTACACCCCTAGTTACTAGGGGTGTAACGGTACGTGTATTCGTACCGGACCGTTTCGGTAAAGGGCTTTCGGTTCGGTGCACGTGTGTACCGAATGACTGAATGCAATATTTTGTGTGCGGAACATAGGTACATTTTCGTGTTTCCACACGAACATATTAAGTGGCGGAAATCCCGCCCTGCAGCTGATTCTAATGTTTTACCAGTGTTTTACCCGTCGTCACTGTAACCTAAACCAACGAAATAGACTGCAGGGCGAAAAAAAGCTTTTCCGCTCCGTGTGCGCCGCCGCACTCTCCGTTCCGTGTGTGTGTGTGTGTCGGCCCGCTGCGCTCTCTGCTCAATGTTCGAGTCCGTGTTTGCGCTGCGCGTTCTGCTCTGTCGTTAACGGCCCAAACACTCCAATCATGTACCGATCACGCACTGGAAAAGCAAAGTCCGCTCAAATAAGGTGAAATTTCTCAGTAGTAGACTTCTGTTTGCTGAGCTGGTGTAGTTATGCTGGCAACAATGGTAAAATGACCTGCTCTGATCACATGCTCTGGTAATAATAGCTTTGTACTATAGCTTTGGACTATATTTTATTTTGATAATTAGTAAAAAAGTAAAAAAAAAAAAAAAAAATCTTAAATTGATTATGTTGATTGATTATTGAAAAATAATAATACATTGATATATTTATGTTTAATATTATTTTAATATAGGGCTATTTTCTGTTCCTTTTTTCCCCGTGTTTCATTTAATTAGGTGATTATAAGTTTAATTATTGATGATTACAAGCTTGGAGGAATTGCAATTAATTACAGCAAATTGTGCAATTAATTAGTTCTTTTTTTTAAATCGATTCTCAGCCTTAATTTTTTAATATGAGCAGGCCTACAAGCTGGGATTGGTAATGCTGCACTGTAATCATAGTTATTTATTTATATTTTTCATTATATTTTATTATGTGATATTGGTTTGAGACTGAGAGTATTTTATTTAGTGGAGAACTTTGCAACAGTATTTTATTTCTTATTCTTTTTTTATTTTATATCTATTTTATTATATTTTATTAAAAAGTGTTTAAAAAAGTGTAAACAAATTGTTAAAAAAAGTTTATAGTAATAAACAACCTGCAGTTTAATGTTTGCATTTCTTTCCCTTACTGTACCGAAAATAAACCGAACCGTGACTTTAAAACCGAGGTACGTACCGAACCGTGATTTTTGTGTACCGTTACACCCCTACTAGTTACACATACATATATTGTTTTGTATAGACACTTACACTGTTGGTGGCAAAGAACACTCGTTTCCCGTCCCTGAGCTCAGGTACAAACTTCTGCAGCAGGGCTTTCTGGACCTTCCAGATGGCTGGTGGTTCAACCCCAGCAATCATTGTGATCTACAACCAAAACACACATCAAAGGCTTACAGAGACAAAGGGTTTGATGAAACACAGTCAGGCGGTCTGCGCTATGTCTCATATATTTGACAGGAGGTTGGTGAAAACATCACAAACTGCTCAGCAACAACAGATACGTCACATAATGTAATTTTAACAATTTAGAGTCAACATGAAACGGCATTAACAACCCATTTTACTTCCATAATATGAATTATTTTGGAAGCAAATAGAATGAAGGGCGGTTGTTCCATTAGTTCAGTTGGTTCAAGTTAACCAGTAGTCTGTGCATCCTAGGTGAAAGGGTTACAAAGGCAGGCATTTTTTTCACTGTAATAATGTCCAGAATAGATTGTGCTAGAAGACATTGTCGCACTCCAAATGGATAAAAGAAAATTGACATACGGTCTTTGCATTGTTTGCAATATTTGTATTTTTTGCATATTTGTAATATTTATATTATTTGCTGCAGTTGTATATTGGTAATGTTACCAATATGTAACCCTTTGTAACACTGTACCCTATACCCTTAAATAAAGCACTATTTGAGGGGACCATTTGTAGTGGTGTCCGAAACCATAGTGGATGTTATCGAGTGCACTCATTCAATCTCAAAATGAACCGCAATAATGAGTGTACAACTGATGTGCGCTCAACGGCTACAGAATACCCGTAACGCACTGTGAGAGTCGTGCGCCAAATTAATTCACACGCCTGACCAGAAGATGGCGCCGCAGCTGAATCAACTATCCATCCATTAACTTTACAAGCCGCTGGTCCAATGTGGGTACAGGGTACTATCATACTTTGATTATTAAATAGTTTAATTAAGGCTTTAAAAAGTTCAAGATAAATCTTTTCATTTTACTACTGGAGCAGCCAGTTTTCTAAGTGTCAAATGATTATTAAAAATTATTAAACAGCCCTTCCAGCGCATTGAGTGTTTGAATTCACTCACTCGTTTTCATTCATTCCTTCAAGTGGACTATATTAGTGGAGTAATGTAGGGAATCGCGAATGAGGGTATAGGGAGCGATTTTGAACAGAGCCTTTGAGTGCTACTCTTGCTAACTGAATCCAGCTGATTATCCATAATTGGTCATCTAAAAAGAAAAGGGTGAATGTTTGTTGTAATGTGACACAATGTGCTGAAATCTCTGCTCGTGCTTGTCTGACTTTTTATTAACTTGAACCTTTTTGCTTCATGCAGTTTATAAAATAAAATATTTGTGCTAGACTTTCTCTAGTCTGGACTGAATTCAGTGTGCGGTTAGCTTTTTTGTTTGTTTGTTTGTTCAGAATAAATTGTGCACAATAAATTGTGATTTCATGCTGACTTGTATAAATAAATGGCACAAAAAGCACATCTCAGCATACCTCCATCCTTTCAATGTCCTCATTCCTAACCACAAACTCATCTCGCTCCCGGTACATGCCTTCCCCTCCACTATCTGACAGCTCCTCGTCCATCAGACCCTCGATAGCAACTGCGGTCAGTTGGACAGCTAGCTTGTCTGGAGGCACATCCTTCACCAGCTCCTCCGCAGACATCTTCTGTACAGCCTTCGGTTGCTCCTGTGGCTTGGCAACTATAGGCTGTGTGCAGGAGGCCTGAAGCTGCTTAGTATTGTCACCTAAATATATGTTGTGTTGAAACAGGAGAAGATTAACAAGGGTTGTCATAATACCTAAATTTCAGTATCTCAATAATAATGATTAATTTACAAAATAGAATACTACAGCAACATGCTTTCCCTTTACATATAGTCCTTGAAGCTATCCTAAATATTATATTATAATATAATGACCTGGGTGCATAATGCAATATTAAATATTAAATAAAATGTCTTCAAAAAGGGAGCTTCCATACCCAACTTCTGCTTTTTTTCTGAGGGCTCATCTAAAGATGAAAGCGCAGAAGTGATGCTCTTTTGCAGATCCTGGTTTTTCCCCACTGAATCATCTTCGTCAGATGAAAAGGATGGCAGTGTTTCCAGGTTCCTCTGGAGCTCTTCGTCAAGTCGCTTTGTAGAAATGACACTATGAGGGTCTGGAGATATCAATGGGGTTGAAGGAAGGGGAGGTTTAAAAGGAATAAGTAATGGATTAGGAGGCCTCTTGGAGGTCGAAGGCTTTCTGATGCGACTGGGCGACCGTATTGGTGGAGATGATAGGTTTTGTCTGGAACCGGATTTAAGGAAGTCCAGGAAGGAGCCCAAAAATCCAGTTTTAACCTCTGGCTGTTTTTCTTCAACCTCTCTTAACTTCTGACGCATCCTCTCCTGCTGTTGGAAGCTGTCATGGGAAATCTCTGAGGTGGAAGTCGAACTTGCCTCACTGGCACGTGAATTCTGGCGCTTAACTTGTGTGCTTTTCTTCTGAGATTTGGATTGACCATTTTCATCTTCAACAGATTGCTTAGATGAACCCTTCGATCTGGATCGTTTTTTTGGAAGGCCATCAGAAGGATGCTCAATAAGACTGTCATTGTTTTTAAGGCCTTTCGATCCCTTCAGCTGGCTTATATTATTACTTGACACATTTTCAATATTCAGATGTCCTGGCTGACTTTGTTCCTGGCCAGCCAACTGAAAGTTAGATGAGGTTGTATTACTGATAGCAAGTCCGTTAGCATTCAAAACAGATCCATTGCTAGAGTTAACAAAATGTCCTTTGGGTAACACATCATTCTTCTCATGAGCGTTTGCTACCTTGTCAGATATTTCTTGTGCAGAGTTGTTTCTTACCACTGGTTGGTTATGAGAGTTTGAGAGCGTAAACACTTGGTGTCCCTCCGTTTCTTCTTTGGAGTATGTCGTTTGAGCACCAATTATAGTCATCGCTTGTGAGTTAGCGATTATCATATGCTGAGATGGGAAACTATTTAGTCTGTTCTCAGAGGACTGAAAATTGCACTTGGAATCTATAGAGTTGGCTACCGATGACATGTCGCCATCAGATGATGTGGATTTGACAAAATCCTGTGGTGTGACACCACAGGCGGCTGCTGTAGCAGCAAGAATGTCATCGACATTTGAGAGGATGTTCCTCTCATCTGCCAGTAGCATGGAGTCAGGAAAGCATACAGAACTGAGAGTAAAGTTCTGCTTTGTGTCATGAGGATTTGAATGATTAAAGTTGTCTTTTTGTGTTGGGTCCTGTTTAGTGGACTCTGCCGAGTTGGGCACTTGGTGAGAGACAATTTGGTGGTTGTGACGCCCATTAACTGTCAAATTAACAGTGTCGCTGTTCATTTGGAGATACTGGACTGGTACGGACTGCATGTACATAGTCTGCTTGGGCTGATTCTGGCCTGAGGTGAGCACAGGCTGCTGCAGAACAATCATGTGAGAGGGATCGAGTAGCACTTGGGCACTGGGAACCCGGATGAACTGTGTTTGGTCCTCAGACAGCTGTCTGGGATCACTCGGTTGAACTCGGATAATCTGACCCTGATGATTCTGCTGCTGAGATATGGACCCTTTCAGAACTAAAGTATGCTGTTTCAGCTGGTCGGCACTCAAGGGTGCATGGGTGGAGTGCATCAACAAAGGGTTACTCTTGGGGTCGGAGGGAGTATTGGCACTAGTAGCGAGCTCCTTTGTGGTTTCCAAATGCGTAAGGATCTGCTCCTCAGATCGGGAGTTACTGCGAATGACACTTTGGGTGTTGTGCCTGTCTTCCATCTTTGAAACTACATAAATGTCATTTTTTGTGCTGCTGAGTGCTCCGATTTCAGTGGCTGAAAGGGTTTGGGGAGAGGTCCCCATAGATCCTTTCTGTAATGCTTGCACATCCTCAAGAGGAAGCTCTCCAGAGCTCTCTTTTGAGGAAAGAAAGATTCGTTCATCTTGCTGACGTGGTTTTAACTCAACTGAGGACTGGTCAGTTGGCAAGGCTTGGGTGTGGGTGGCAGGAGAGGTGGTTGATGACTGGACAGATACCAAGTACTTCTGCTGTAAAAGGGCACTGTCTGTCTTGCTAACAGGGGAAGACTGCATTAGGATGTAGTCCGGGCCTGGGTTAGCGGATGATAAGCTTCGGGCCCGACTGGGTGAGAAAGAAGAGACAGAGGATAGGGACTGACTTGACACATAGTTCTGTGAAGGTATGCTAGCAGATGTTGGCCCCTGGGTATAGAAACTAATGGTTGGCAGGCCCTGAGAGTGGCTGGAAGAATAGTTTTGAGAAGGACTTCCCATGCAAAGAGTTTGCACTGGTGTCTCATACCCATCCCTGTTTCCCACATGTGGCAATTCCTGCTGCTGACTGGAGGAATAAACAAGAGACTGGCTCACAGACGTCTCAGCTTCAGATTGGCTAGTGTATGACAAGAGAGTCTTGTAAATGGAAGGAAGCTTCTCAGGCAAACTAGATGAGAAGGCCTGTGCTTGGCTCAAGTTGCTCGTCAGGCTTTGAGATGTGATATAAGCATGCGAGGCACTAACGGACACCATGCTTGAAAGCTGCGTGGATGTGTATGGTTGTGATTGACTAGCGATCACTGAACTTTGTTTCTGGGGTGAGGAAGAGTAGCTCGGCAGATGCAGGCCTGGAGAGCTTGTCTGGGCTTGAGTGTCTGTGTTCTCACTGGGATTTTGAGCTATTTTGGAAGAACCGTCTTTAACCTTTACTCCAGATGTGCTGGAAAACCCAGGGGAGGGGACAGAAGAAGCGTAGGCCTGAGTTTGCTGCAGCGCTGTATTAGAAGTCTTCTGTTGTGCAGTGCCGTTTAGGGGTGAAGGGTCACCCGCAGGACTGCAGGGTACAGGTGTGTGCGGGGAAAGGTCCTGTTGATATGAAATGTCCTCCTCGTCATGCAGGTAACCCTGTAGGGAGTGCTGAGTACTGCTAGCCAGCTGCTCCTGGACTGGCTGGGTGCTAGAAGGCCGCTGATGGTGCTTGATCACACTACATTCACGTTGAAGTGCTCGTTCGATGGAGCCTGAGAAAACCGGGCCACCGTAAGGCTGAGGGGCCTGCTGGGAACTGCCCAAAGATGTGGACAGCAGACTGAACTGAGGCTGAAGGAGGTGTGGGGCTGACTCTTGTGCTGAGCGATACGTGGAGGACTGAGGTGGCAAGCCAACCCCTAGAGACGTACCACCGAAAGCAAGTGAAGTTGGCACAGTGTTCTGGGAGGATTTGAACTGGAGCAGAGGGTCATTAGGGGATAGCAGGCCATTCGAAGAGATGAAAGTGCTGTCCTGAACAGCAAGTGCTGATGTAGTGGTGAAACTTCTTGTAGGAAAGGCACTAGGGTGCTGGTAGGAGGAGAGCGCAGAAGGTGTCGGGAACGTTCCTGATGAATGCAGGGCTCCGGTGAGAAAAAGTTCTGTTGAAGTGTTTGCACCTGTAGCAGAAAAAATTAAAGTTTGATGAACTGCAGGTAGTTTTTAAATTACATCTCTAAACCAATTTCCTTTTGCACTAAAATACCCCTTTGGTCTGTAACAACAACACTTTTAAGGGGGTCATACAATATAATTGAAGGATGGGACAGTGCAAAAAAGACAAAAAAGGTGCAGCCTATGCGTGAGTGCAGCAATGCGCTAATTGATTTCACATGCTAAGAGGGAGTTTACAAAAGAGTCCGGCAGCAAAAAAAAGAAAGTTGGGTGGCAAATGATCATGAACAACTAAATTATGACCTATTATACATAGAGATTAGAAAAAATAACATTTTGTTTTATTTTAATAAAAGGAAAACAATGATATGACCCCAACTATTGCCCTAATGACCCATTGAGGATGACTGGCAAAAAGGAAGATGGTGCAGCCAAAACTTCAGTGGTTCCTCTAAAACAGAGACCCAATGCATATTCACCTGTTTGCCAAGAGGGGCTTCTAAATGGAGGGAGAAGAGTAGAGCCAGCAGGTCCAGCCTGAAGGCCTCGGGATTCGATAGCGGAGAGGAAGTTCATGACTGATGATTCAGTAGTGTTGCTGCTGGCTGTGCTGTGCTGATTTGAGTCAAACACTCCTAAAAGAGAGAGATCCCATACAGTCAGTGACTTAAAGGAGTGACTATATTTTGTTACAGTCGTCGTTTCGTTTGCTCACCTGTGGGGTGGTGGGTGGTGGTAAACGTAGGCTGGTGACTAGAGGCAAAGGTCTGCCGTTGGAGGATCTCAGAGTCCAATTGTGTAGAACCATAACTTGAACTATTAAAGTATAAATGTCACTTTTAGACAGTACCTAAAAAAACTGACCACAACCTTTCACTGAGCTCACACAAAGATCTTTAATCTTCACATTAGACAGGCACATTTGTATACAGTCTCTTCACACGCAACCTATTCTTGAGGTTCTGTAAACGTCACACACAAACCGAACTCTTTAGTATAACAAAAACAAACTATTTTAAACATAATAGCAGATACCACACATGTTCTCTGTGAAGCAGCCTAGTTTGGTAGTAGTAGCCTACATAATAGGCTGGTAGAAGTAGCATAGTTTGGGTAGTTATATACTCTGCATATTTAAAGTGAATTATAAAAGTTCTCCGTCATAAATAAATAGCCATACTTCACAGCAAATGAGACAAAAAAAGTCACAAGCTACAAAGACTATAGCGTCTGGACAGAGAAAACACATGGAAAATATTTTAGTTGGTTTGTCTGGTATGATTGTAGCAAAGCCACATCTCTTGTTAAATAGAGGCAAGTCTGTCTACATAATATATTTTGCCAAATAAACATCTGCATAAGTAAATGTCACACCAGGCAAGATTCATTTTTGAGTTTGTTTCCTAGCTGTTTTTGATGGCTTCAGTGTGGATGTGTGCACAGACTTTACATAAACTAACAGAGTGGATATCCATCAGCTAGTTCTAGTCAGTTAAATTATCTATTTCAGTTAATAGTAGTCAGAAAAATAAAGTGGCAACACATTGCTGGAGAATCAGAAAAATAAACAAGACTTTAGTGTCCATGACTGGTGTCTTACACTCGGATGTTTAATTATTGAAAGAGACCGTTGATCATTTTAACTAGTGAATCCAAACTACTACTGAACAGACTTCAGCTCCCACCAAGGATTTCGTTAGCCACCAGTCTAATATGCACAGGTAATATTTATCTGGAGGTTAATAATATATATTTATTTATTTATTTGTTCTCAATTCATATTTTCTTATGATAAAACACAAAATCTTGTTCTTTTTCACCAGCCATAAAATTAATGTCACTGATTTCTGATGTATGGTGTCAATGTAAATTTCTACAGAACCATTCAAAACCATAAGTTAGAAGATGGGAACTTAGGTTTTGAGTAAACAGAGCTCCCCGGGCAATTATTTGCATGCTAGGACAGTGTAATAAACTAACTGTCCCTGGTTCTGACTGCCACACCACCTGGTGCTTTTATTTCTTACAAGATAACATGCACTATTAGACGAGCAGGATTGTATATCATGACGAAACGCTTTATAAATGCATTCCTAATGCTTTATAACACAGCTAATAAGTTATCATAATTATAATCATAGTTATAAATAATACACTTAGGCCTGGTTTCACAGACAGGGCTTAGATTAAGCCAGGATTAGGCCTTAGTTCAATTAGGGCATTTAAGTTGCTTTTAGAAATTTTCCTTAGGAAAAACAATACTGGTGTGCATCTTGAGACAAAACAATAGAATAGCAGTGACATATTTTAAGATATGTCAGTGCAAGTTGCTTTCAGTTAAAACAGCTCAAACATGCATTTTAGTCTGGGACTAGGCTTAAGCCTTGTCTGTGAAACCGGGGGACACGTTTTTATGTTTTCATGGTTTCCAAGTTGATGTGTTAGAAACATTTAGGTGTGAAAAAAACAGTAGTTGACAATGTTGCTTACAATGCAGTAAATAAAGACACTTCATGAGAATTTTCAAAATAAGATCACTAATTCTAAGTGGGTCAGTTGTAATGTTTTCTTGATGTTTGCTGCCTGTCCACAAAGTCTAGTGTGCTGCTGACTAACTACCCTGCCTAGGTTTTGTTATTGCACTTAAATTAATTTTACAGAACAGTTATACTGATTAAATGACTTGAAAACTGTAGATCTGACATCACTGCCTGATAAACAGAAGCAATGTATGCATATAAATACGATGCATTGTAAACATGTGTAAATTAAGCTAATGACAGACAGACCTAAATAAGACACTTTTGTGTAAAGTTGCAGACACGTGTTCTGCAACACTGATCGATCAATTGTTTACATGTCTGCAAACACACTGTGACTGCAGTGTACAAGTTTATATACGAGAGACCAAGCTGACACAGTTCTTAACCTGCACTTTCTGATCATTCATGCACAAAAACATATACCATAGTGAATAATAACGAATTACGGTGTGAGTGCAGTGCGGACTGAAAGGTGATCAGTGATTTGAACACATTCATGAGATTTGCAAAAATCATCACGGTGTATTACTGCACGAGTCCCTAAAGCTATAAACGCATTAGCAATATTAAAACTCCCTTAATATGTGTCTTGACACTTTTGCATGTGTGTTTGTTTCGCTAGGCCTTCCATCACCGGAGTTTTCTTCGGGAAGCGACCCGCCCTCTCGTACCTGGGTTTGTAGGCCCAGCCCGCGCTCTGAGCCGCCGCGCTGACCGGCTCTGTGAAGCTGGAGCTCGGGTAATTCCTCTCCATCATCCGCCTTGGATCGGGAATGACGCGCGTCCCCTGATACAGCTACACATTCAACCAAGCGTGACAAAATCACATATTCCTCCAAACGTTGTTGGCCCCGCGGTGATCCGAGCGCTGGTCCCGGGGGTCGGACGGCTGGTTTGTGCTGTGGATTAATAAGCGCAGGGCGAGAATCACTGCTCGCGGCCCCCGAACACAATCACACAGAGTCAGAAGCGCTGCTGCATCGAGTCCCCATATTGACGTTTTTCTCCCAAACATTCACTTCCGAGTTCCGACAAACTTTAGATGGAAGTTTTTTTGCTTTTCTCCCCCCTCTGTCTCTCTCTCTCTCTGTCTCTCTCTCTGTCTCTCTCTCTCTCTCTCTCTTCACACACACGCGCGCGCAGCGTGTATCCCTGTGGAGACTTGTCTCTATTGTTGCTAACATTAATATGGTTCCACTTTATAAACTGTGTGCTGTCTTTAACTACTATGTGTACTAACATTTAAATTAATAATTTGATGCAATGTAGCCTACTTATTGTGTACACATAGCCTATTTTTACATTATTCTTATTTTGTTTAAATGCTTGCATTTAATTACAGCTGTAATTAATTTATGTAATTACATCTATAATTACACTGTAGACCCTTCCCTTACACCTTAACCCACCCTTAAACCTAACCATCAAACCTGTCCTAACATATCAAACTGTTTTACAATTCAACATGAACGCAATAACATGCAATTGTACATGATTTTGTTTTTTTATGCAAGTAGTAAAAAGACACCTAATATAAAGTGTGACCATAATTATTATACCTTCTCCCTGTCGATAACTTTAAGGTGTATGTAAAGTAATCAGGAGCAGTTGTCAATATAATTGTAAAGGACGTTCCCTACTTTTCCCAATTGTTCTATCATTTGGCCCATATATTAACTTTGTTATTCTTCTGAGGATATTTAGAGAACCGTGTACCTCAACATTAGCTAAATGTTTATGTTCACACACAGTGGGCCCCAATGATGTCTTAATGCCATTGCATTTAAATATCAAATGATTTTTGTTGTTTGTCTTAGTCTTTTTTAAGAAGACAGTTTCCTTTAAGTTCAGACAGGTGTGTTAGTACAGTGGTTCTCAAGCTGTGGTTTGTGAAGAATGCCAAGTGGTTTGGCTGATTTAAAGGGATAATTCACCCAAAAATGTAAATTCTTTCATTTCGTAAAACTAATTCATATAATTTGAGCAGTTTTGTCCAAAGTTAATGTTCATTCTCGTGTTACGCAGCACGTCTGAGCTTCAGCAAGAACCAATGAGGTTTGTTCTCGTGCGTCAAGCAGGTTCAGTTGAGCTTCTGTTTGTGTTCGCTGATCAATGTTCACATGAGAATAAAAGCCTACATTCAATCTGTTCATCATATAAAGTTATCAAGTCTTTTCAGAAAATTTGGACAAAACGCTGAATTCATATGTGTTAGTTTTATGATCTCTTTATGAACTTTTTGAAGCATCGAAGTGGTAGTTGCGTAGCTGTCAATGGAGTCACAGAAAGCTCTCAGATTTCATGCATATGTGAATAAAAGCCTTTTTGAAAAGTTTCACGTACATATTTTTTACCTATGAAACTAAAGAAATGCATGACAAATGTGTCTATATATCACAACAAAACAAAACATTCTGTTTGTACAGACGACAACGTTGTCAAAGCAATCCCCGTTTTCATGGATCCGCGAGAACGACTAAAAACGCTGTATTATACTGCCAGGCCAGTAGGTGGCGATGTCACTTTGTAAAGAAACACTATACACACCTGTAGCCTGAACACGCTGTCAGGCGTAGCAAGGGGTGGTGTAGGTAATCCAACACGACAAAGAAGATAAATGCAATATACTTTATTAACAAATAAACAGAAGATAAACCGTAACCAAACTTAGCTATAACGTTAACGAGAACCGACAACTAAGAGGAGAAACACAGGCATAAAATACTAGACATACAAACAGTGCAGCAAACAAGGGGACTAATGAGTAACCAAGGAGACTAAGGTCAATTTCCAATCGGAAATGAGCATCCCTATGCCCTTTTTAAAATATGCTTTATGTGTGTGTGTTCTCGATCTGCTCTTAACTTTATAAGTTAAGCATTAAACACATTTTTATCTATGAAACTAAAAATGAAATGCATGACAAATGTGTCTATATATCACAACAAAACATTCTGTTTGTAATGTATTAACTCCAACTCTCCTGCCATTAGTGATGGGCATTCCGGCCCTTTTCCGTGAGCCGGCTCGTTTGACTCGGCTCACTGAAAAGAGCCGGCTCTTTTTGACTCACAAACGGCTCTTTAAAAAATATATGTTTTAACTCGCTGAAACTTAAAGTCCACCACACAACTGTGCAACGTGACTATTCACATATTTAATTGTCCATAACAACCCAAAAACTAGCCTGCTTGCCTTGCACATCTAATTAATGGGCAAAGTTATGACTGACTATTTTTCTTACCTTCTTTTTTTACTTTTTAATGTGGATATTATTGAGCTTGTAGAAGTTTAGCTCTTGCGTTCTTCTGAACATCTTGTGCTGCAATTGCCCGATGTCATTTCTGAGTCATATCAGACCATTATCTGTCTCTCTTTTAAATGCATATTCCACAGTGGTAGTAGGCTACGATTGGCTGTTTTAAAATATAATTAATATCGAAACAAAATAACCCAGGCGGTCTCATCTAAGAGACGTTTAGGCCTCCCCCAATAGTACTGACAGCTGGGCATAGCTTGCAGGTTTGCTTAGTGGCAAACTTTTTTCATTTGATTGGTTCAACCGCCACCCGCCCGAATTTAATTAAAATATTATTTTTCGTCACGTCATCCGCCTGATCCGCGGTTTATCCGCATCTCTAGTGTGTGTGTGAGTTTGCTCGGCACTCCCTCATGCAGTTTAATTGGTTGACATCGCGTGTATGATTGCCAGGAACAGAATGTGAGGCTGATCAGACAGTCGAAACAAATGTGTGTGCGCCTTTAGGCCTATATAATTATGTTTTTGTTGGTTTTTGAATTAGTCAATTATTTTAAATGCAATTAAAATCATTCATTATTTCATTATTAGCCTACATAATGATTTAATTTCTATAGGCTACATTTTTAAAAATAGAGTCGGCTCTTATGCGAGCCGGCTAACGTCGTTCACCTACAAGAGCCGGCTCTTAGATCCGGCTCATTCGCGAACCGGATATGGCAGGTAATCACTACCTGCCATATCTAAATTTAAAATGAATCGTGAGGATTCGCCACCCTGGGTCACATGACCATGAACGATTAAATTACCTCCTTGAAGTGACCATCGCATGTTCCCTTCATGAAGGGATTCAATTGTTCACTTTCGTTTGGAACGCCTCTACAAATGGCGTCCCCTTCCCGAAGTGCCCTTTAAGGGTGCAAAAACACTGTTTGAAACTCACCCTAATAAGAACCCAGGCAAATAGGAATGAAGCAGATGATATAAACAAAATATTAATGTGACACACGCATGCACATGACATCACCGTTTTCCCAAATTTGCATTTTTTGCAGTTTATATGGAGACGATAACGGTATCGTTTTCAAAAACGTGTATTTTGAAACCCGTTTTTAAAAGTTTGCGTTTTCAGGCACCCAAAACGGCGTTGTCGTGTAAATGAACTACCAAAACGCATAGAAAGTTTTCCGTTTTTAGTTGAAAACTGTGTTGTGTAAAACGCCCCCTTAAATAGGCTTACTGCAAGCAAACACTTTCCCACTAATCTGCCTAACATCTGCATACAATATTTGATATCTCCAAACAGAGTGTGAAAATGTATTAATACTGTACCTAAAAGTTACTTCTATCACCTATAGTAATTAATATGCCAATAGTTTACATCATGCACCAACATGTAACAAACAACACTAAGATACAAAAATAGTCAAAGCAGGAATTTTATTATAAAGTCTATTAATATCCCTATGATGATAACACCAGAGCCTATCATGTAAAATGCATCAAAGAGACGCTTCAGCCTCCAGAAAGCTCTAGAGTAACTGTGCAGTGTCTGTCAGTGGCGTTGTGAAACATGACTCAGCCTTGCTGGGTGTGCATGCTCTACATCTGCCAATAGAACGAAAAGACATGACTAAATAAGATGAAAGCAACAGAAATTATTTATCTTTATGCTCAAGGTTTAAACAACACAGCCTGGCATGACGTTAGAGGAGGTAATCTTGTTTTTGGTGTGCTGATCACAGAATTATTTCTCACAAATGTAGACCAAATATTGATCCAGTAAATACAGTAATTGTAAGTCACACTCTACTAGATCTCTATAACAATCTATAACACCTTAAACAAAATTATAAAATTACATGTATACTTGTATCTGTATGTCCTTCATAATAACCCAGTATGTTAAATAAAACGATCAACTTTTTATTGTTATAATAAAATAATTAATATCAAAACTGGTTTTCAGTGGTTATGGTTTTAAATAAACACAATTAAAAAGAATTTACAACACGTGATTAGATTTTGAAAGTTATCTTTCCAGTCCATCCTGATTTAGTTTGGCAAATGATGAATGGTTATCTTCTGGTGCTGCCTGGCCTGGAACTGCGGACAGATATTAGATGTGTGGAATTAGATTTGTGACCATTTTAACTGAAAGTACACTATAAAAAAATTGATTGCAAAATTGATTCATTCTTGTGTAGACCAGTGGGTCTCAAACTTCTGACATTATGACATAAAATTATTTAAAATGAGCCAAAACAACAACAACAAAAAAATCAAGATAATTCTTATTTGAATTTACTTATTGAGGAACCAGAGGGTTGTTCCATAAAAGACTCTTAGAAAAGCGGGGATTAAACTCCAAAACCGGACTTGAATGAGCCTAACAAATAAGTTGGGGCTAAAGTGGTTCCATAAAAGGTAATTGAAGTTCACGCAATCTCACTAATTTGATCCAGGTTTATCAAGTCTAGATAATTGCGTGTGCACGCGTTTCTGAAGCAGCCCTAGAGGTCGATCGTGGATCAAATCGATCCACCATCAAACAGCGTATATTTTGTGCTGTTTTATGCGTTTGTGACATGTTTTTTCCCCCCCTCAGTGCAAAACTTACATTTTACAGTTATATTCTCCATCTGTAAATGTTAGAAAGTCATGCAAATGTATCCATTTTACTGCTAATCTTCATATTGAACGAGCGCTGCTGCGCGCATGCGCGCCAAATAGGAGCGCAATAATTCTGACTAAAATATACATTTTGCTTGGAAAATTAATATGCGATATTTTCTAACACTAGAAATATCTTCTAATTATAATACTTTTATCTTTAGGATGTTGGATAAGTTGCAGTGGACTTCTAGCGAACAGAAGTACTTCAGTGAACAGAAGTACCCTAATTCAGGGAAGATTTTTTTTAAGAAACTAAATATATAAAGATACAAAATATAGTTTTGGGTATAGGACCTATGCTACTTAATAAAGATGATGTATACTTATTTAGAATGCTGAGAATTACAGCTTTTAATGCAATATTTTTTTGGAGAAAGCAAGAATCCCCAGTTTTAAATGAGTAGATTTAGTTTCTAAAGTACACTATGGAGAGGATAACATGAAATTAAGAGCAAATGTATACATTTTGAAAAGATATGTGCAACTCTAAAATCAAAGAATATTCCATAAAATAAAGGAATATATATTAGCCTACATTAACTACATTTTTATATAACCCTCCCTCCCTTTTATTTCTAGTTATTTGTTATTTTATTTATTTACTTATTTAATATTGAATATTTGATATTCAAATAATATTACTTGAATAACTATTAGGAATTATGTGTCATTATAAGAGTTTGATATAAATATGTGAATGTTAAATTTTATTCATATTTATTTATTGTTTTTTGTCCTTTCCCCCTTAAATCATATGTAAAAGTGTCTAACTATGTACTTTTTGGTTATTGTTCTAATCGTGTTTTTTAGGCTATGTGTTGGTGGGTATTATCACAAAAGAAAAAAAGTAGAAGGAAAAATAAGGAATATTTATTGGGGGAAAATATGATGTATTGATGAACTGTCAATTTGTATAATTGTGTTAAATGTGTTTGAATTGAAAGACACAATAAAGTACATATATATATATATATATATATATATATATATATATATATGTGCAAAAATATTTGTTATTTGGACATTAGATGTGCCTTATTTAGAATTTTAAACCTACAAGTGTATTTTTATGATAGCAATAACTGTAAAGGGACTATTGTAATGGGGTAAATCAAATGTAGGCTAATATACTGTCAATTACTAAGCTCAGATTCATCTTACCAGTTAAAATTTATACTGTGCTTTTGTAATTATTTATTTTTAATTTTGTGATTTTAACTTCTGCATTACACATTACAAAGCTTATATTGTGTTCTAATGTTCTTCTAATAATCATAAACATGTACTACAGCTGCCAAATAAAACCAGAGAGAAATGTATTCATAAATCTTTAAAACAATCTAATTAAATCTTGGGCACAAAACATTCAGCCAGTAAAAAAAGAAAACCTGTAGTATATATATTGTATTTAGGCCTATATATATATATATATAGTCTAATTTATCATTGTAGCCTTATTTAAGTTGATTTTCTGTATACTGTGTATTTATTTTTGGACTAATAGTGGTTAATAAAGTCCAATAATGGTATGAGAGGGTGTCAGTGGTAATATCATTGTGTTCTTGTCGGTCAGTGTTAAGAGGATCTGTGTAACAACTGAGGCTTAGCCTGACAGTTAGCCTGCCCTGGACCAGGCTAGTTTCCCAGCATAAGTTGCCAGGGTAACTGAGTTTGAACTATTTTAAGTTTGCTTTATGAAACAGAATCCACCGACAATAAGTCTGACTAACCAAAATAAGCCTGGCTTGTATTCTAATCTTGTTTTATGGAACAACCCTCTGGATTTGTCTTGGAAAACCTGGATATATATGAGGAGTTTCAATTTTAACATTTCTAGACCTGGAAAAGTTATGTAAAGTAATACAATCTCTTAACACCACGGACATCTATAATGAATATAATTTTTTCTAGTTAAGCAAAGCTCTACAATACTTTATTGAGTAGATATTTTGAGTAAAAAGCATTCTTCAATTTTTTTTTGTTTAAATGTAAATCTAAAATGTTCGATTTTGTTAATATTTTTTTCCTGAAGAAAGACAAACAGTGATGAAAGCCAAAATATTAAATGCCATGGATGAATATTTACTAATCCACTATAGAGGGGGGTCAGAATGACAATTTTCACCTGAGATTTGGAGCCAAATTCATAAAAATCTGTTGACTTTAGCAAGTTTGCATGCCTGTAACTCAAGATGTAATAAAGATATCTAAATATCCTTTAAGATTTTGGTTTTTAACTAACTTTTCTTTTAGTATGCTCATTTGTAAGACCCTATACGAGTAATTCCCAGAGATATTGGGATCTCGATGTGGCTCTATAAGTAAATTGTTAAATTGTACACACATTCAGTGGTCAAAAAACAAATGTGGGTCACTTTGCATACAGTTGATACTTTTTTTCTTTTAAAGAGAAATGTCTAAATAACAAAAAATGTTAAAACTGTTTCCCTCTATCGAAATAATTGTATAGAACATCCCTGTCTGAGTGCCATAAATATTATTTTTTCCAGTTTGTGTGATTGTTACTCAACAAGTAATAAAGATACAGTATCTCAATGTCTTTTTAGATATTTATCTTAAACTTTTCTTTTGGTTTGTTCAGTTTTAAGGCCCTATATGGTTAATTCCCAGAGATATGGAGACCTCAATGCGGCTCCATGTGCAAATTGTTGAACTTTACCATTTTCAATGGTCGAAAACCAGCTGATACTGTTTGAGGAATGTCTGAAGAACAAAAAAAACTAGAAATGTTTTTTCTGTTCTTCTATCAAAACAACTGCACTGAACATACTAATTTTAACAATATTTAAGAACCAAAAAAACCCACTGAAATAGCAAAGTTGAGGCACATTAATCTTTTTATAGGCACTTTTTAACTTTTAACATTATTTGTTCTTTAGACATTCCTCTTAAAAAAACAAAACAGTATCAGCTGTCAGCCCACATTTTTTTGGACCACTGAAAATATGTACAATTTACTCCTAGAGCCACAATGAGATCCCCATATCTCTGGTATTGAACCATATATAGCCTTAAAAATTAAGATACCAAAAGAAAGGTTTGTTAAGAACCAGACATTTTTTTTTTTTTTTTACTTTATTACTTTTTGAGTTACAGGCATGCCAACTTTGGAAAAGAAAAGAAAAGAAAAGAAAAGTGCTTCTCCCCATTCTCCCCATGAACTGTCAGCATTGATAAACAATTTCACATGGATTGTTAAAGACAACAGAATTTACTAATAGACATTTTCTCCTCCCTGCTGTAATTTGGCTTTAAATTGTAGGCGACAAAACAGTGGATTACTCAGTAAATATTTTTCCATGGCATTTCATAATTTCACTTTCATCACTATTTATGTTAAGAAAAAATATTAACAAATTAAAAAATGTATTGAGTTGAGTTGACACGGAATGACCCATGGGGCCTTACTGTGGACAATGGGAAGCCTTGGAATCAAAAAGATTGAGAACCACTGGTGTAGAAGAGACTTCAAAACAGGCAGCAACTTTCTCTTTGGAAAGCAATTAGAAACCAACAGTGATTACAATTAACCATGAGTTGCTTGCTGGTCTGGCAATTAGTGTACCATAAATTGTTTTTGACATTGTTTAAGAAAAGTTAACTGGTCAGTAATAAATAACTAAATGACATAATAGAGGTGTTATAAAAATGACACAGAGGTTACATCAGGGAACACATCAAATGAAATTGTGTCTGTACCCAGGGTATGGTGGAGGTGGGGCATCATGTGGTCCAGTGATGGCGATGGCCTGTTCATAAGAAGGTAATCCAGGACCACCTGGGTTCCCATCGGAGTCTGTGTGAGGAATAGGATGCAGAGAAACCTCCTCCAGTCTCCGGATTATCACGGAGGCATTGCTTCGGTTGGATCGACGTCTGAAGGAGCTGAAATTAAAAGGCAAAACATTGTTCTCAGTCTCTTCAGGCACCGACTCTTAGGATAATTGTCTCTGTAATTGTATTTTAAAGCCTTACCCTCGGAAGCCATGGTCTTTATTCCTCCCCTGGCAGAAGTACCAGATAACAAGGCCAACTATTATAATAAAGACTCCAGCGGAGATAATGCCCACCAGCAGCGCTGTTACATCAACTTTTGATTGGGATTCACCTTTATCTGTGAGTACAGGTGGAAATAAGCCCAAAAGTTATCAAATCTAAAAATAAAAGAAAACAAATAAATAATAAAATAAAAATGATTATTATTACTTGATGATGAATATCTGACAGTGCTTTGTATGTTCATTCTTTACAATATAATACTACAGAAATAATAAGTACATACACAACCGGTCAATAAAAATGTAAAAAATAAAAAGTTATGTATTTATTTGATCAAAAATACAGTAAAACAGTAATATTGTGAAATAATATCACAATTTAAAATAACTGTTTCCTATTGTAATATATTTTAAAATGTAATTTATTCCTGTGATCAAAGATGAATTTTCAGCATCATTACTCCAGTCTTCAGTGTCACATGATCATTCAGAAATCATTCTAATATGCTGATTTGCTGCTGTTATTATTGGTGACCAAATATTGATATTAAATGTTCAAAACTGCTTACTATTTTTGTCAAAACTGTGATACAAGCATTTGCATTTACACTGAACAAAATTATAAACGCAACACATTTTTCATGAGCTGAACTCAAAGTTCTAAGACTTTTTCTATGTACACAAAAGGCCTATTTCTCTCAAATATTGTTCACAAATCTGTCTAAATCTGTGTTAGTGAGCACTTCTCCTTTGCCGAGATAATCCATCCACCTCACAGGTGTGGCATTTCAAGATGCTGATTAGACAGCATTATTATTGCACAGGTGAATCCCGGTTTTCACTGTACAGGGCAAATGGCAGACAGCGTGTATGGCATCGTGTGGGTGAGCGGTTTGCTGATGTCAGCGTTGTGGATCGAGTGGCCTATGGTGACGGTGGGGTTATGGTATGGGCAGGCATATGTTATGGACAACGAACACAGGTGCATTTTATTGATGGCATTTTGAAAGCACAGAGATACTGTGACGATCCTGAGGCCCATTGTTGTGCCATTCATCCACGACCATCACCTCATGTTGCAGCATCATAATGCATGGCCCCATGTTGCAAGCATACACAATTCCTGGAAGCTGAAAACATCCATGTTCTTGCATGGCCAGCATACTCACCGGACATGTCACCCATTCAGCATGTTTGGGATGCTCTGGATTGGCGTATACGACAGCGTGTTCCAGGTCCTGCCAATATCCAGCAACTTCGCACAGCCATTGAAGAGGAGTGGACCAACATTCCACAGGCCACAATCAACTCTATGCGAAGGAGATGTGTTGCACTGCGTGAGGCAAATGGTGGTCATACCAGATACTGACTGGTTTTTGGACCCCCCACATTTTAGAGTGGCCTTTTATTGTGGCCAGCCTAAGGCACACCTGTGCAATAATCATACTTTCTAATCAGCATCTTGAAATGCCAAACCTGTGAGGTGGATGGATTATCTCGGCAAAGGAGAAGTGCTCACTAACACAGATTTAGACAGATTTGTGAACAATATTTGAGAGAAATAGGCCTTTTGCGTACATAGAAAAAGTCTTAGATCTTTGAGTTCAGCTCATGAAATATGGGGGCAAAAACAAAAGTGTTGCATTTATAATTTTGTTCAGTGTATTTGAAATAGAAATCTTTTTAACATTATAAATGTCTTTACTGTTACTTTTGATTAATTTAATGCATCCTTGCTGAATAAAAGTATTTTGTTTTTTCCCCTGACTGGTATATCATGGTTTCCACAAAAATATTAATGTTTTCAACAACGATAATAATAAGAAATGTTTCTTGAGTGCTAAATCAGCATATTAGAATGATTTCTGAAGGATCATGTGACACCGAAGACTATATATATATATATATATATATATATATATATATATATATATATATATATATATATATATATATATATATATACATATATATATATATACACACACGTGTGTGTGTGTGTGTGTGTGTGTGTGTGTGTGTGTCTATATATATATATATATATATATATATATATATATATATATATATATATATATATATATATATATATATATATATATATATATATAGCAGCTGTGGTGAGACTTCTTTCAACAACATTAACCCCTGAAATGCATGTGTGCGCTGTTTTAACTGAAAGCAACTTGCAACGAAATCTTAAAATATGTCCCAGCTATTGTTTTGTCCCAAGATGTACACCTGTAATGTTTATTTCTAAGGCATGTTTATAAAAGCTACCTAAATTAAAGGCCTAATCTGAGCCCTGTCTGTGAAACCAGGCCTAAAAAAATCTTAATTATTCCAAACGTTTGACCGGTAGTGTACAAGGAAAGATTCCACATATATAGAAAAATGACAGCATTTTCTTTCTTTTTTTCAGACAAACACAAGGACACAATCCAGAAGCTGTTTAAAAAGAAGTGGAACTTTGGCAAACTGGGAATATTAAAATAGTATGCTAAAAACTCTGGATGAACAAGTTTCTTTCAGTAGATAAACATTTGAATGAGAAGATTTCAGTGTTTTTTCTTGCAGTTTCTGTTGAGGGCAAATTATTCAGCTGTATGTGCGTCAAAAACTTACCCTCGGTATAACCTTTCCAAAAGGCATTCTGTCAAAACAGAAATTAAATGCGAATTAAATTAATGTCCAGTATGAAATCAACAAATAGGTGTTTGTTTGTTAATGCAGACATATTTAGAACTGATCATCAGACGCTCCAAACACACTTTGGTATCATATTTTCATTTGTACTGCATGAAAATGAGGCTTATCTGCCCAAATCCAACCCATGGGCAAGTACATATGACGATGTCTTTTAACTGGGAGTGGTTGTCATAGGCTGCGTAATGAATTAAATGTTGATTCATTTGTCAATAACAATAATTAAGGGATTACTCAACTGTATCAGGGATATTCTCAAAGACTTCCCGAGCCTCCTCATAGTTGCATATCTCCTCGTAACACTCCCGTTCCAGATTACCCGGGGTGAAGATCTCAAAGTCGAAGCGGTTGAACAACAGGTGGCGTCCCAAAAAAGTGTTGGCCTCCTGGTCCACAACAAACACTACACGCCACAAATAAAATGCCACATGTGACTAAACATATATAATCCACAAATAACCATTAGTAATATTATATCACTGTATATCTTGAAACAGAGATGGAGATGACTGACTTAGACAACATAATTTGATAGAAACATAATGATCTGAACATAAACAAACAATAATTACCTGATTATAAAATTCATAAACATGCACTTATGACATCAGATCATTTTAATTAGAGCATGTGCTTTTATCAGTGTTTGAAGAAAAGAAAAGTATTGCCCACCTTCACTGTCTTGACCTGCTTGTACTTTAAGGGTTTTTCTCGTACAAGCACAGTGTCCACATAAAGTGAAATTACACAGTAGGAGGATAAATATGAGCATTTCTAGTCAACTGCGGGGGAAAAGGACAAAGAAATCAGGCTTCTCAAAGACAAGGAACGACAGACAGACTGAATTTTAGACCCATTTTATGTTATTTCAGAGGCTGAATTTATAGTTAACAAATCAGTCACAATTGCTTTACTAGTTTCAGTTCTTCTTTCCCGTGTTAGTTTTAATTTCAATAAGACTAATACATTTTAGTAGGAAAAATGGACCTCAGCTTTGGTAGTCAAAATCGAAAGAAAGTGAAGGACGCTATCAGATGACTTACCTTTCAATGTTAGTGTATATCTCCAAAGTTTAGCGTTCAACTTTTATTACTTCCCAGAGAGCACCTAAAGGCATTTATGGTTTGGACGAAATGCCATTTTGTTGTGTTCCAGGAAATGAGTTTCTGTTTACAACATACACACACACTGGTGAGTTGGAAAAACACCTGCTCAGACCCGACTAATCGATCGTCGTACCTGGAGTCAGAGAGTAGAAGAGAGCAAACCCCGATTTCACCAGACCTACTATGACGAGGGCTTAGCTCATGAATATTTATTAAGTTTCATGACGTTCCCTCAGGGCGCCCAGAGCCGTTAAATATTTTTCAACGGCTCTGAGGGCGCCTACCTGAGGGTTGTTCCATAAAAGACACTTAGAAAAGCGGGGATTAAACTCCAAAACCGGACTTGAATGAGCCTAACAAATAAGTTGGGGCTAAAGTGGTTCCATAAAAGGTAATTGAAGTTCACGCAATCTCACTAATTTGATCCAGGTTTATCAAGTCTAGATAATTGCGTGTGCACGCGTTTCTGAAGCAGCCCTAGAATCGATCCACCATCAAACAGCGTATATTTTGTGCTGTTTTATGCGTTTGTGACATGTTTTTTTCCCCCCTCAGTGCAAAACTTACATTTTACAGTTATATTCTCCATCTGTAAATGTTAGAAAGTCATGCAAATGTATCCATTTTACTGCTAATCTTCATATTGAACGAGCGCTGCTGCGCGCATGCGCGCCAAATAGGAGAGCAATAATTCTGACTAAAATATACATTTTGCTTGGAAAATTAATATGCGATATTTTATAACACCAGAAATATCTTCTAATTATAATAATTTATCTTTAGGATGTTGGATAAGTTGCAGTGAACTTCTAGCGAACAGAAGTACTTCAGTGAACAGAAGTAGCCTAATTCAGGGAAGATTTTTTTTTTTAAAGAAACTAAATATATAAAGATACAAAATATAGTTTTGGGTATAGGACCTATGCTATAATAAAGATGACGCATACTTATTTAGAATGCTGAGAATTACAGCTTTTAATGCAATACTTTTTGGAGAAAGCAAGAATCCCCAGTTTTAAATGAGTAGATTTAGTTTCTAAAGTACACTATGGAGAGGATAACATGAAATTAAGAGCAAATGTATACATTTTGAAAAGATATGTGCAACTCTAAAATCAAAGAATATTCCATAAAATAAAGGAATATATATTAGCCTACATTAACTACATTTTTATATAACCCTCCCTTTTATTTTGTTATTTGTTATTTTATTTATTTACTTATTTAATATTGAATATTTGATATTTAAATAATATTACTTGAATAACTATTAGGAATTATGTGTCATTATAAGAGTTTGATATAAATATGTGAATGTTACATTTTTATTAATATTTATTTATTGTTTTTTGTCTTTTCCCCCTTAATTCATATGTAAAAGTGTCTAACTATGTACTTTTTGGTTATTGTTCTAATCGTGTTTTTTAGGCTATGTGTTGGTGGGTATTATCACAAAAGAAAAAAAGTAGAAGGAAAAATAAGGAATATTTATTGGGGGAAAATATGATGTCTTTAAAGGAACTGTCAATTTGTATAATTGTGTTAAATGTGTTTGAATTGAAAGATATAATAAAGTACATAATATATATATATATATATATATATATATATATATATATATATATATATATAGGCTAAAATATTTGTTAGTTGGACATTAGATGTCCCTTATTTAGAATTTTAAACCCACAAGTGTATTTTTATGATAGCAATAACTGTAAAGGGACTATTGTAATGGGGTAAATCAAATGTAGGCTAATATACTGTCAATTACTAAGCTCAGATTCATCTTACCAGTTAAAATTTATACTGTGCTTTTGTAATTATTTATTTTTAATTTTGTGATTTTAACTTCTGCTTTACAAAGCTTTTTTTAGATTGTGTTCTAATGTTCTTCTAATCATAAACATGTACTACAGCTGCCAAACAAAACCAGAGAGAAATGTATTCATAAATCTTTAAAACAATCTAATTAAATCTTGGGCACAAAACATTCAGCCAGTAAAAAAAGAAAACCTGTAGTATATATATTGTATTTATCTATCTATATCTATAAATACAGTATATCTATCTATCTATCTATCTATCTATATATATATATATATATATATATATATATATATATATATATATATGTCTATATTGTCTAATTTATCATTGTAGCCTTATTTAAGTTGATTTTCTGTATACTGTATATTTATTTTTGGACTAATAGTGGTTAATAAAGTCCAATAATGGTATGAGAGAGTGTCAGTGGTAATATCATTGTGTTCTTGTCGGTCAGTGTTAGAGGATCTGTGTAACAGCTGAGGCTTAGCCTGACAGTGAGCCTGCCCTGGACCAGGCTAGTTTCCCAGCATAAGTTGCCAGGGTAACTGAGTTTGAACTATTTTAAGTTTGCTTTATGAAACAGAATCCACCGACAATAAGTCTAACTAACCAAAATAAGCCTGGCTTGTATTCTAATCTTGTTTTATGGAACAACCCTCTGGTTTTACGAAAGGCAGACGTTGTGACTCATTTATGAATACTGGTTTGGCGTCACATTGGATTCTTTAGTAACCTCGCCATAGTAGGATTCCTAATATATTCCCACGCAAACCTGGGCTGGATTCACTATTGCTGCTAATGAGCTTAAGTTCTATGCTGCCAGTGCCTCGGTTACTGAACATGCTGGTATTCATGATGTTTGTAGGCTATGTGCAATTATGACGACAATTTTGATAAAAATATTTATATTTCATATTTTGATTTTAACTTTGGGAAATATGTAGCCTATTCACCACTGTGAGATTATTATATTTTACGAAAACAACAAGGAAATATGAAACTTTTATTTTGTTGGCCAAATTTCATATTCATAAGCAACAATGAAAATACTTTTCAAATCTATTCATGAGGAATTAAAGAGTTAGTTGACCCAAAAATGAAAAAATAAATACAAAAATAATCATCAATTTAGCTAGCCTACTCACCCTCATGTCGTTCCAAGCAAGACTTCATCTTCAAAACACAATGAAGAATTTAAAATGTCTCTCCCGTCATTGACAGCTGCGCAACTAAAATTTTCTGAAGATACTTAATCGTTTTTGATTTTATTAAATGTCCTCATATAGTGTTTTGAAATAATTTTTTTTTTATTTTTTTTATTTCATTTAAAAAAAGAGGCTATAATAACACTATTGGACTTGTTGATTGGACAGAAAATCTGATGAGAAGCTGAAGTGCAGCAGGATCTCATCAAAATCATTGATCCTTATTGGTGGAAGTTTTGAACGCTTATATCTTCTAAACGCAAATTTTGTCATTGTTTTGGAGCACACTAGCTTTTATATACAACAATAAGGCTAACATATTCACACTAAAAGCCAATAAAAGTTCCATTTTGATTTCATGGGGACTTTAAAGCATAGCAGAGGCATTTGAGCCACAGGTTGATGTTACTTACATGAACCACTAGATGGCAGTGAAAACTTGCTGTCCACAGTTCTTATGCAGAAGTTAAAAATTTCAGTTTCATAATCTTCTCATTTGTTCATTTTAAACTAACAGAGTTTCTAAAATATGGGGGAGATTGAAGCTAGTTGTCACAATTTAAAATCCAGAGAATATTATACTCAGAGTGGACTTGTTGTTCAGTAAAACTTCTGTATAAAACATTTTGAACACTTCCAAAGTTATTGTTCTGTCAGCCAAAATGGAAAAGGTAAGTATTAAATTAATAATTAGCCTAATGAATTACAAAATGTAAAATGCATGTGAAATCCTGAGAGCAACTTTTTAGATCTTTATATTATACAATATATGGACAAAAAAATATTGGGACACACCTCTTAATTATTGAATTCAGGTGTTTCAATCAGATTGCCACAGCCATGCAGTCTACATTTACACATTTTTGTGAATAAAGTGGGTCGTTCTGAAGAGCTCAGTGAATTGAAGCTTATAGTACAGTGATAGGATGCCAACTTTGCAATAAGTCAGTTCGAGAAATTCCATCCCTGCTAGATATTCGGTCAACTGTAAGTGGTATTATTAACAACTCAGAGGAAGACCATAGCTGTTCCCAATTCAGAGGCTGTGTCCTTTGAAGGCGCGAAGGTTGGACTGAGCCCTTAAATAGGACGGTAGCGTATATGAGGGCTGTTCTTGTCATTTAGAAACTGTGACAGCTGCTGTTATATTAAACTGTCTGAAAACAAAACAGGGTTCACAAACTGTCTAAATATGTCCACTATGGTCCATTTCTGTACATAATAAAGAGTACAAACTATATATTGGATCTTAGATCTTAGAACATTTGAACAGCTTTAAAGATCTCTTCATTTTTACATTTGTATCATAGATATTTGAGTAAGCTGAAACCCAATACTTGCGTTTAAAGGTGTAATTCAGCAATTTCTCCTGTTGTCACTGGCACACAATTAATTCTGGGGTAGGCAAGGCTGTGAAGGATCCATCTGTTGTATCCTTTTGCATGGGAAACGAAGGCCACATTTAAAGGAGCCTTCGAATTAGGACAGCCTTCGTCGCACCGCTGAGACGCAATCGGCCTTTGAAGGATGCAGCCTCTGAATTGGGACGCAGCTCATATAGTCACAGAGCGGTGTCACTGAGTGCTGAGGCGCATGGTGCCTAAAGTCATCAACTCTCTGACGATTCCACAGCGTTCCAAACTTCCTAATCAGAATCAGAATTAATATCAGCACAAAAACTGCGGCGGAAGCTTCATGGGTTTCCATGGCCGAACAGCTGCATGCGAGCCTCACATCCCGAAGTACAATCCCAAGCGTCGGATGGAGTGTGTTTAACACGCCGGCGGTGGAAACCTGTTCTGGGGAGTGACGAATCACAGAACACACTTCTGTCAATCTGATGGGCGAGTCTGGGTTTGGTGGTTAGCAGGAGAACATTACCTGATTGACTGCATTGTGCCAACTGTAAAGTTTGGTGGAGGAGGGATACTGACGTGGGGCCGTTTTTCAGGGGTTGGTCTAGGCCCTTACTTCCAGTGAAGGGAAATCTTAATGCTTCAACATTCCAAGGCAATGCTATGCTCTCATCTTTGTGGGAACAGTTTAGGGAAGGCCCTGTTTTATTCCAGCATGACTGTGCCCCAGTGCACAGAGCAACGTCCATAAACACACGATTGGATGAGTTTGCTGTGGAAGAACTTGACTGGCCCGCACAGAGCCCTGACACCAACCCCATTAAACACCTTTGGGATGAACTGGAACGTAGTTTGCGAGCCAAGTCTTCTCGAGCAACATCAGTGTCTGACCTCACAAATACTCTACTGGATGAATGGGCAAGAATTTCCACAGAAACACTCCAAAATCTTGTGGAAAGCCTTCCCAGAAGAGTGGAAGCTTTTATAGCGGCAAAGGCCAGCCTCATATTAATGTCTATATTTAGAATGAGATCTCATAACAGTCACTGTTGGTGTAATGGTCCGGTGTCCCAATACATTTGTCCATATAATGTAGATGACTCTGAATGTCTAATATCTGAATGTGTTCCCTTGTTAACCAAACAACTACAACAACAAAATCTATGGAATTTTTGTTCAGAAGGGAAAAAAAACAAATTCTGAGATCAACGTAACCACTACAGAAAACAAACATTTAGGCCTGGTTTCACAGACAGGGCTTAGATTAAGCCGGGATTAGGCTTTAGTTCAATTAGGGCATTTATTCTTGAGACAAAACAATGGCACTGACATATGTTAAGGTTTGTCAGTGCAAGTTGCTTTCAGATAGGCTTGAGCCTTGTCTGTGAAACCGGGGGTTAGAGTTTCAAATCTTAAAACTGTAAAACTAAAATTTAGATTGGAAACTGGATTTAATTTTCTGCTGCTTTAGTGCTGTCCCATAAAACCTCTATGTAAGTCACACAGGCCTTGAACTGATGGCATGTTCAGTGTCAGGAAACTAAAGCGCTGCCTTTGACCCTTGAGGAGTCCGGGGTTATAATTAAAGGCCGCAGATTCGTAATAATCTCAGCCATTTTCTAGTCCAAAAACCATTCCCAAGAGTATATATCGTTAATGTACTATTATGGTAATATGTTTAAGGACACATGCTTATGTGTTCTTAACCATATTACAATTTTTGGCATTTATCTAACATCAACAAGGCTTGCAATGCATAAACATACATAATCCATGGTGCAGCTGACAAGATGACTTAATGCTCCATGGAGACCACAAAAAATAATTACATTTTTATAAACAATCTTGAAAATACCAAACATCACAGATAAACCTCATCACTTTATAACATAACTTTCTGGGGAAAGCAACTCATTTTGCCTCACCCAGATGATCTCCTGGAAAAGTCCCCAGTTTAACAGTGATGTATTTGTGCTCCTCGTGGAGACTGGTGCTAATTGACCAGTGATAGGCTTCAGTATTTCCCCCGTCCTTCAGCAGGGGTCTGGACACTGTTGTAGCGGCTGCAAGAATGCTGATGCAGTTAAGCAGCGTCTGTCCACACCGAGCTGATATAAAGCTCACATTCCTGTCTTTATCTGCTGTGTAAGACCAGACGACGTTGAACTCGTCAGAACCCCTGAGGATTTGAAACATGCGCTCC
Source organism: Abramis brama (assembly GCF_963993115.1). Classification (NCBI taxonomy): domain Eukaryota; kingdom Metazoa; phylum Chordata; class Actinopteri; order Cypriniformes; family Leuciscidae; genus Abramis; species Abramis brama. Next base: position 5,488,843 of record NC_139971.1, read on the forward strand.
GCTCTGGAGGAATAATGATGGATAAACCAGGGTCGGCTGGAAATGCGATAATTTCTCTACAATGGGAAATACCTCCTGCTATGTTGCTGGATTCATGTTTTATAGTGTGGGAAGTATGCCAAGTTTATAAACTCATGCTGAGGAAATGATTTATTCTGTTTATAATGCTCTGAAATTAAGATATCGACTTTTCACCAACTTTGGCAAAGCGTTTTAAGCTCAGCAGAAAATCACCCAACTATTACTCAACAGCCTGCAGGCATTTTATTACAAACAAAATGTGTTTTCACATATAAAGTTATGAATTATATGCAGAGTCCACCCCCCAAAAGAGCTTTGAACACTTTAGATAAACTCTGATAAAGTCTGAAAGTCATTGAACTACATTAACAAAATATCTAACCAAGTGGAATTTATTTTAAAGAAAAAAAGCACAAGCAAAACATTTTGCAAAAAGAAGTTTATTGCAAGAAGTCTTGAACATACAGTAGATGGCACAAAATCTCATTTTATCAATCTCATCTGAATATAAAAATTAGTGATTGCTGGGTAGATTACAGTACTTACAAATTGTAGTCTACTGAATACAATTTCCATGATAAAAATGCAGTTAGTAATGTAATCTAATTAGATTACACATTTTACGTAATGTAGCCTAATCTGGCTACTATTTAATTACTTTTAGATTACTTTTGACCTAAATCATTTATCACATTGATTTGACTAAGATAATCTTGTACTATATTGATATACAAATACAAAGTGAAAGAAAATTGATTCCATTCATTTACATTACACAAGGGTTTCCCAAAACCGGGGCTTTGTAAATAGATGAAAAGCTAATAATTATTTAAATCTTAAAAATGTTCAAATAAAATAAATATTTTAAATATAAAAAGATATAAGCAATATGCTTACTTAGAAAAAATATTTAACACATTATAAAAGAACAATTAGGCAAAATTAATTAATAATCACAAAGTTGATTGATTCTGCCTAATTCTTCTTTTCATGGACAGTCTCTCGCGTAGGCTATCGTATGGCGTTAATATATTTTCTTGCCGATGATTTTCCGGGATAGGTTGCCAGGTCTTTCCTCAACCGTCCACATTACATGTCTTGTCAGATATTAGAGGATCATGATTATGATGAACTACACCTGTGTGAACTTGAGGAAAACAGACTTCATTTATCCACTAATGCAATGAAATCCATTTCTAAGTGCCTATACTTTGTGGGGCCACCACTTAATCAGAGAGATAAAAACATTACGACTTCTCTCAGCAGAAATATGATTCAACCTGTATCAGATCATGATAAAACGGGGTCGTGAAATCGGACACAGTGGATAGAGAGAAGGAGAGATAACTGGTAAATCTCACACAACACATCATTTGAGCCTGAACTGTTAACCTGGGATAGTGAGTGCAAATGGAGAAGGGAAGGAACAGGGAAAGTTTTGCAGTTCATTAATATAGCCTACCATGTTTTTCTCTCAATTTCGCTCAACACGGGCTCCAGTGTTCAGCATCAGAATCAGCTGGGCTGAAAATGTGTTGACTTTTATCTGACAATATTTAATGCAACTATTAACATGTCTAAAGGGTAAAAAGTTTATTAATCATCATCCTCTCATTTCCAGAGTTTGTCCTGCTAAATCAGGGGTCTCCTATCCTGCTCCTGTCCTGACCACTGAGGCTGGAGCTAAACTCAGCAGGACAGTGCGACCGGGGCCGAGTTTGGACACCCCTCTGCTAAATAAAGACACACTGAATGGTTGATTGAATCTATTAACCAAGGAATTCTGTCTCTCACATTCACATCCAGTTCTACCAGGATATCCTTCATTATCAGTCTCACACTCGAGGGCTGCGTCCGAAATAAGCATATTCTACGAGTAAGTAGGCCTATCTCTTTTAAATTATTACCATTAAAGTCACAAAGAAATCAAAACTGACAATTCTTATTTTTTTATGAAATATTGTAGCCTAGTATTTATTATAAATGATTTATCTGTGCACATCGTTTTTTTAAATTTTTTATTCATGTGCCTTGTAATCTTTAATCAAATTATCTTCCCCTCCCTCTTGCAGTGACATCTCTTCTCTAATTATGTTTACTGGTGTGAGGGCGGGACAACCTGTCACTCACAAAATCGACCAATAGCAAACCACAACCATCCAATCAATTCTCCATGGACATTTTTTCTTGTTCGAGAAGCGGTTTCACTCAGATAAACATCACAATAGCGAATAAAAGACTATTGCAACTTTCATTTTATGGCAACTTTAAAAACAAAAGTATCTTCTATATAGTATGAATGATTGCATTATCAATCCGGACGTACTACATTCATCATGTTGTCATTGTCATGTGACCTAGGACAGTTCACAAATCCTCTCCTGTGGCCTCACGGGATAGTAAAGTGTCCGTCGGATGCACACTGTCCGGAAGTAGTAGGTTCTTTTCGGCTGATTTATAAACACTATTTGCACAGCATTTTCTCATCCTGTGTTTCACGCATTATATCATAGAGAAGAATGGCATTTTGGATGCAGCCAAGGTGTATTCCTGATGGTTAATGTCTGAGAGGATTAATGAGGTCATATTTAGTGGTTTAATATTCCTATTGCTCATATTTAAGGGACTTGAACTAACCCATAACACTAAATGCTAAACATTTGTGCATAACTCACCAAAGAGGATCAGTATTTTTTTATTACCAAATCAATATTGCATGTCCTCTTACTCATTTGATGAGTAGCCATGTGATATGAGGGATGTTCATTCAGCTGGTCAAACTGATAAGTAAACCCTTTCAGAGTGATAAAAGCTCCATGGAGCATGAAGGGGTTCGTTTTACAACGATGACCATCTGACTGACTGATCCTTTATACATCACTGATTAAAAGAAAAAACGGTGCACAATCAAAACTGGTCTTCATGAGTCTTTTATTAGATGTATATAAAACTGAAGCTGCCGTGTCAGGCAGTGGGCGAGAGCGTCTGAAGGCTGCTCTTCACGGTAGCCAGATTCTGTTTCCAGGAGCTCAGTGTGTCGAAGAGCTGCTGCCACTGCTGTTTGCCAAAGGTGCGGTGTGTGCTGTGGCTGCAGGAGGAGAGACACAAAAAGCGTGTATCTGTTACAAGATCTGCAAAGTAACAAAGTTCCCAAAAAGGGATTTCTTCTTACACTGCTAGACCTGCCAAAAGCCCTGATTAAAGACCAGATATTACTTCCAGGAATGTCTACATCACAATGTGACATCAGCTTCAGTCAAATGTAGTATTGTCGTCATGTTGTGGCGTTCCAATGTTGGTACCGATGGATCTGGGGTACATTTCCCAAAGACAACTGTGGCTGCAAGTATTGTTGTTACAACACAATTCAATGAAACTTGTGATCATAGTTGGCCAATGATGTTTTTGGGAAACGCTTCCACATTTACAGAATCTGATTCGGGTTAGAACTGATAAAACCACATTATTAACTGTTTGTGTTTACAGTTGCTTTGGAAGCTAAAACTCATGGTTATGGTATAAGTGGTGTTAAATTTCTGACATGCTCGAGGTGTTTGGCCAATCACAACGCACTGGGTCAGCTGGCCAATCAGAGCACTCGGTGCTTTTCGGAAGGAGGGGCTTGTTTCAGACAGACTGGGAAAAGTGCAGCTGCAATAATGTAAGGCATGTGAAAAATAATGTGTTTTTTGACCAAAGCATGTTAACCTATTCTATTACATCCAATAAACAAAATATAATATTTTACCCTAATATTTTTTATATGAAAATAAATGTTTTATTAAACTATTTTACAAGGACTGGAATTGAGAACCCCTGTTTCGAGTGCGTTTTCAACTTGTTTGAAACGGAAAGAAGGTACCGACTTACCTCACCACAACCTTCCGCTGTGTCTGGTCGATCTTGCAATAGACCATTTTGGTTCGAACAGCTAGAAATTCACAGAAAAACACAGTATGTATAAAAGTATGTGTGTTTTTGTCCAATAACAAGCTTTTTTTAACATTCATTTTACATACCGTCAATGACGAAGGCCTCCACATCTTCAGCACCGATCTGCAGCTCCTGCTGCATGGTGTCAAATAAGATCTCCTTCATCTCCACCGCCATGCCCATGAATGTCAACAGCCTCATTTTCGCCATGTTCTGCTCATGAGACAGACCTGAAAACACAACACCAAGCAGTCAGTACTCAGTAGTTTGATCCTTAAAGCACAGTACCATGGTCTGTCTGAATACTCAATTCTGATTGGCTGGAAGGTGTGCAGTTAGTTTAATCACCATTCTATATTAATGCATTGAAGCGCACACGGAAATCACGCTGTGCACAGACAGAAACATTCAGGAGCACAGAAACTTGTCATCAACGCTGCACTGTGACACTCACACGGGGTGTCTGCGCTTGATGGCTGGCGTGTCTGAAGCTTGGTGCTGACACGACCGTAAATAGTGACAACAGCCAATCCATTCCATGCCAGCCAGTCCATTACTTCCAGCTTGGACTGCAACATGCTAGGGTATTTGTATAAAGGCGATCCGATTGGCTGACGCCTGCGTTGGCGCTTGAAAAGTTGAAAACTTCTGCCACAAGATGCATTAACAAAGACGCCCCAAGTAAATGCACCGTGACTTTTATTAATAAAATAGCTTCGCTACTGAATCACTACATTGTATTTTTCAGCAACGACTGGAGAGACGCTGAACAGACGCAGGTAATTCACACACGCATCTCTCTCTTTCTCTCTCCCTCGACAATTAAATTAATAAATGCTGTAATCCTTCATTGAAATAAATGTAATCTTACGCACTACTTTATCTCTGTGTCTGATTCAAAGCGGGCAGAATGCTAGATCTAACGAGCCGTAACTGACGAAAATAAGCGTAATTTTTACCCTTCCAGTCACACAATGCGCTGCAAACATCAATAACAGCTTTAAGTTGTCAATGCTGGCAAATGAACATGGTATAAGCGTGATAATCCACAGCTAGCTGTGCATTAAAACTCTGCTTCGCATCAGGCAGTTCTTTGCCTCCACGTCGTGCATTACAACAATTTAATGCACTGCTAGCCCTGGATTATCCCTTACTTGTGTGGTTTGAACAAGTCACATGACACTTATTAAGAACAGAATTCTACATTAGCACTTCTTAGTAAGTTGTTTTTAATATCGTTACAAAAAATGACTAACATTCTCTTGCCATTTTTGCATTATGAATAACTGTAAATTATATTGACTGAATATTTATGATATATTTTATAGGCAATGACTATAATCAATAGTCTTTTAATAAACAATATTTTACTGTTGGTGATTCAATAAGATTATTCGCAAAGCTTCTGATGGAGAAAAATTTATATTTTGGACTATTTGGCTTTTCATAACATGTTTCAGACTAGTGGAAAAGAAAACATACAAAATCCACTTGTTTTTATTTTATTGTACTTTATCTATTTGCATCTGTAGATTTCAATTGCAATACATATCTTTAAAGTGTTTTTTCTCCTGCACTGAGCCATAAATCTCCATTTCAGCAGCACTAACATACACCAAACTTTACAGTTTTAACAGAGGGTTGCTTCATATGCTTGATTTTATACAAAAATTCAGTATTCTCTAATTTATGGAGTGAAATCTCTCAAAAATCCCCTGGCTTTATCCAATGTTCAGATATCTGTTCTGGAACCTTATTCAAATTGGTGCATATTTAATTAGATAATGCCTCATTTGCATATTTAAACATTCCATTTCAGAAAATTTGTCTGCAAGTCTTAATGTAATCAATCAACTGGGGATTTTTTAAAACCTTATTCTTGTCACTGGATGTAGGTGAAAAAGATTACTGCTGACGCTGACTGTAAATAGGTTTCACCCTCTCAACAGAAAATCTGTTTATATTAATTATAAAATAATCAAAATGAGTAGAAGGTCAATGAGGCATTTCCTTCAGGGTTCAGAGGGAGGTGCGGTGGGCTCTCACTGTTAGATCAACACTTCACCAGGACTGGTCTGAGTTGGCTGTCGCTGGTCAATGGCAGGGAGGATTTTCCTCTAATTAACGTTTGCCTTTTAAAAGAACTGAAACTGCTGAGACTCAAATTCCACCAGTCCAGCGACACAACAGCAACACAGACTCCAGACGCGTGTGCGTGCCTGAACAGTCCAGTGCATTTAAAAACAAATTAAAGAGGAGCAGCGACGGACAGAAATTACATTTTATTAAATGTTATTTTAAATATGAACACTCCTTAAAACTAATTAACAGTAGTAATACATTTAACAAAAATAAATAATTTATAATAAGTGTAAAATTTGATTATTATAGAACCATTATAAAATTAATATTACTGCCTCCCAAAATTATTATTATTAAAAATATTCTTTATTTTATCAAATTAATGAAGAAATATCATAGTATTGCAATAATCCATTCCATTGTTTAAATTAATCATAATATATTACAATGTATGCATGTTATTAAAAAAAGTTGTAATTGTTTTCATTACTATTCCTGTTAACTTCGCGATTTAAATTATAATACAGTAACCAGCCCCACCCAACCACTTTAACTCAGATTTACACCATTCAAGCGAGTCAGAAAGGTAAAAAAATCCACATAAATACATTCTTGATAAATAATAACAATTTTAACATTATTAAAAACACATACGAGTGACTGAAACAGTCTGTGTCATGGAATAGACTTGTTTGTTCATACAGAGTTGACTGTTTGAGTTAGACAGATCTTATTTCCTTTATTTTCAAGATCTGAGTTCAATTATCCATTGTCGCTTTCAGTGTGGCTTTAAAGTCGGCATGAAATCAGATTTGACAAATCTTCTTTTTATATGTAATATTGTAGTGTTTATTATAAATGATTTATCTGTGCACTTCATTATTTTTTTTAAATTCATGCACCCTTATAATGTTTAATCAAAAACATTACCCTTCCTTCCCCCCTCGAAACGACCTCTCTTCTCTTTTGGTCACGTGCCATGGCGAAAGGGTGCGGCCAGAGCCGAGGAGGGTGCGGCTATCAGTGTCTGTCTCGTTTCTGCTCTCGAGGGTGAACTTGACTCATCTTGGTTCGCGGGAGGCTCATATAAATATGAGCTGATTCCTGCCTGAAAATTTAGCTGCTCGTCCTCGTCGCCGGGCTCCTCAATAAAAAAATCCTTCATGGGAGGGTAACGGTGGGGAGTCCGGTGGAGAGAAATCCTCCACAACTGAATGTAAACTGGCATTCAAATCTGCCTCCATTTTGTTTGCAACGCCCAACCTCCAACGATCCAATCAATTCCCGAAGAACGAAATCAAGCCCCGCCCTACATTTTTTTTCTAATTTCAGAAGCCGTTTCACTCGGATATACGTCACAACAAGGAAAAAATGACAATCTCAACTTCCGTTTCATGCCGACTTTAAAAGGTCACGCAAAATAATATTCAACCTCGCATTAGAAACTTTAAGCACATAGACATTATGTGAGATCGCCATACTTTATATGTTGTTGTTCCAGCCGTGACCGTCGCAGAAATAGAAACTGTTTCTAAAATAGTATCGTAGCGTTTCACTGACGTGGCTTGTTACGACAAAAACTATGATTTATCGCGCCGCATCGTATCAGGTTAGGACTCGGTGTTAAGAGTGTCATCATGGTTATGACTGTAAAGCCCTTCAGACTGTACTCACCAAGAGACTCAATGAAGTCTTTGTTGCTCTGGTAAAACTTCACATACGCAGCAAGCTTTGCGCTGACAAAGATAGTGAGGAGCTGGAAGGAGAAAAAGGCATTTACTCCAGAGGCTTTCTACACATTTAACGATTTAAATATGTAATAAAAAAAATTTGTCTTTTCTTACATCATGGATGAGTTCTCCCTCCAGGAAACGCACCGGTTTCAAAATCAGGAGATGGTCGAACAGATAGGTGCTTGGGTCTTTCAGGGCACGGACGATGCACCTGGGAGAGCAGGCCGCATGTGTTATTCTCTAAGACAACAGATCAAAACTGAGCGAAGTGACAGGAGAAAGTCATACCTGTGTGCATCCACTCGGGCTTGGGAAGCATTGTCCTCTGTGTAACTGCCCAGCAACTCCACCATTACTTTGGCTGCAGCTTCACTGAAAGAGACAAGAGAAAGGTCAAATGAGCAAAACACACCATCCCTGACCTGAAATGTTCGAGAGGAGGTGCTTCTTCTACAGGTACCTCTTCTTGCAGTCGACCAGCGCTTCATACACCAGGCGGAGCAGAGTGTGTTTCTTCTCTGTATTCAGATTCCAGTCTGTGATCCACTTCCGCACCTGCATATGACACAAAACGCCAATCAAGCATCACGATTTTACTTTTTATTGTCTTGAATAATGACATGAACACTGTGGAACTAAGAGAAATAAGCAGTTTTAGGGTTAAAGCTAATGATGGCTATGTAGGTTATCTCACAAAGAAATTTCCAGATCATATTCCACCCTCCATAACGAATATACAGTGCTATGCATAAGTTTAGACACCCATGCTAAAGTTGACTAAAAAGAGGAATAAAAAAATCATCTTTTGGAAATTGAACTTAATGCCTTAATTAAAAAAATTAGGAAAAATCCAACCTTTAAGGACACCAATTTCCTTTGTGAATGAATAATGTATCGTAAATAAATAAATGTTCTTCCTTAAAATACAGGGTGCATAAGTTTGGACACCCCTGGAATTAAAATAGCCCCACATCATCACATAGCCTTCACCATACCTAGAGATTGGCATGGAGTACTTTCCATAAGATCATCTCTCAATGCAAATCAAACCAGCTATTAGGCTAACTGAAATAAAACCATGCCAATCTCTAGGTATGGTGAAGGCTATGTGATGATGTGGGGCTATTTTAATTCAAAAGGCCAAGGGAACTTTATCAGGATGCATAGTATCCTGGATCCATGAAGTAACTGGCCTTTAAAAATAAAAATCTGCCTGCCTCTATGGGAATTTAACACAGGGGTGTCCAAACTTATGCACCCTGCATTTTAAGAACTAATAAGAGGTTTCCTAATAAGAGGTTAAGAGTGTAAGAGGTCATTTACCTAAGAGGTCATTTAGAAATCCCCCCCCTCTTACACTTCCTCCCACAATGACGCACAAATCGTCATTTTGCGTCATTGTCGGAGGAAGTGTAAGAGGGGGGGGATTTCTGTTGAGACTACAGTCACTCGTTCCTCATCTTTCCCAGGGGCGGGACCCGCTCACGCTACAGACCTATCACAGATCAGTGGGTGGGACTTTACTCTCTGAAACTGAAAGCAATATCCTCCATCTTGTTTGAGGCTAAGCTAACAGGCGCTGTGGAGACAGATGTAAAGTTATGACAATAGCGGAGGAGAGTGCTCAATATGATATAGAAGAAGAGGATTTCGGAAGTCTGATGCTTGAATCAGGTGTTTGTGGCTACCTTTACAAGCCGCATTATAGCGAAGAGCAGCCGAGGCAGAGGACCTGCCTGCCGCGGACGAGGAGCCCGGACTGGCTCGAGTTAGGGCGGACTGGTGGCGCCGGTGATCTCACTACGCAACTACGAACCGCTACGAACACAGAGATACAGTCCGTCTGCGGCAAAGAATTTCAACGATGACAATTTCTCCTGGACGAAATCTCTGAATCAGACGAGGACACGGACGTTTGTGTTGTGAACTATCCTAGTTTCGCACCGCATATGTTCTGACTGAACATCCAGGTACCATGCAATAATTCACCTTTTCGAAAGAAATACAAACGAGGAGTAATGCACTAATGAGTTCGCCAACTAACTAGACATTTTGTGTGAAATGAATTTCAAGCTCTGGTGGTAGCTAGCCTTGTAGACGGAAGAGTGATTTCTCTTATAGGCAGATACAGTGTTGCCAACTAATTTTCAGGGGAAGTTGCTAAAGGCAGATCAATTTGTTGCTAAAAGTTGCTAAATGACGTTGTGACGTAATTGCGCTATGACGTCATAACGTAATCGCAACGCAATACTACGCCATTATGTCATACGTATATTATTTGAAATGCTAATTTAAATTTGTTTGTAAAAAAATAAATAAATAAATATATATATGTATTTGTATATGTATTTGTAAAAGTAATACAAACAACACTTTTTCATGATCAGATTTTTTCATTTTTAAATACAACATTGATATTGTACAGTTAAACACTTTACAATTACATTTAATGTAGGCTATTTTCTTATCAACCAGTGAAATATGAAATGTGTTTAAATTATTTTGCCAAAAATGTGACATGCGTGCTACTCCTGCTGCTGCCGCTCGCAGACCTGTAGCCCCGCCCCTGCGCTCGTTGTCTTTTGTTTTCCGGTTTTCACAGCGATTTCCACATTTCCACAGAAATTATGAATGAACCGCTCTGTCTATTTAGCTAGCTTGTACGTGTGTTGTTTGGATTAGAATCACTTTCCAAAAGTTGCTAAAAGTTGCCAAATAAATTAAAAAAATTGCTAAATTTGTTGCTAGGTGCTTTTTGAATAAAAAGTTGCTAGGGTAGTCTGAAAAGTTGCTAAATCTAGCAACAAAATTGCTAAGTTGGGAACACTGGGCAGATATGCGCTTTCTGGATTAGTGGGAGTGGCTTGCGGAGCTGTGCAATGTGGTGCATTGTGGGAGTTGTTGTCTTTCATACAAATGCGTCCTGAAGTTATTTTTTGTCTTTCCTCGGTCACGAAGGCACCAAATTCAAAATTAATTTTACATTTCGACTACATATATGACCCACTTTCAATAAAAAACAATGTTCCTATGGGTGGAATGCCCCTTTAAATTAAGGCATTAAGTTCAATTTCCAAAAGATGATTTTTTATTCCTCTTTTTAGTCAACTTTAGCATGGGTGCCTAAACTTATGCATAGCACGGTACGTATTCAAAATAAAATAATTTAATTAAAGTCATGATGAAACCGTCTTTTCTTTCATTTTTTGATGCACATCAGAGAGCAACATTATTGAAGCAGAAAAAATGTAAGGGCAGGACTTGGTTTTACTCAACAGTTTCTGATTGGTGTCAAATGTGGAGGCAGATAAACGTGATCTTGCAGGGGCGGATTTAAGATTAAATGATTGGAGAAGACCTTCATACGTCACCAGAGTCTTTTTCACCAAAAGATCCAAGTGACATTATGATTAATCATCATGAGGTCCATAAAAAAAAAAGAAACGTATGATATATTGTTCACTATAAGTTCTATGACACGCATTTAGAAAACAGATGGGTTCATTTCTTGATGACTCATGGCAAAATGTATTGCATTATAACCTTATTTTCAGTGAAATGAAGCACATTCCCACTCCAAATTCTCATTACGGTAACACACAAATATCCTTTTCTTTACTGTAATATTCACACCCATCTGGACACTAACGCTGCACAAATCTGGATAAAATGAGAATCACGTTTTTTTTTTTTTAATAGAGATCATGATTCTCCCACAATTCTGATTATGTTAATGCAGCAGTGTATTTAAAAAAGTATTTAATCAATTTGAATTAATTATTTAGAAAAAAAACGGGGGTAAATTAATGATTTAATGACAAACAAATCTTTGTATAAACTATTCAATGACAAATTTTAGCACTCACTTGTTGCCAGCTACTGGCGTAACGATTAAATTGATACAATCTACATCTTATAATATACAACATATTGTACAAATGTATTTAAATATATATATATATTTACAGTGGGCTCCTGACAACTGGGGAAAGGGGGTTTAATTACTTGCTTTTTGTGTTAAGTTTGAGATGAAATATGAGCTGGACGTTTATTGATAGTTCTTTGTGAGATTCCCCCAAACATCTTGAGTAGATTAAGGAAAAACAAAGGAAAGGAAAAACACAGATCGGTTCTGCATCACGCTGAGGTCTGTACCTGGTCCAGCTCTGTAGGAATGAACGCAATGGCGTTGCAGGTGGCTGCCACTTTAATCAGGCTGCAGTACACAGTGTGCCTCACGGGTGTGTTCTCATCCATACCGTGGAACAGATTGCTCAAGCTGAACAAAGAGTTTAATAAAAGCACATGAACAAGACTAGAAAGATAGAGATTTTAAGTTCTCAATAACTGAGTGAAAAGCACTCACAGCTGCATCCTGAGCGAGGGCCGTTCCCCCTCACGAAACTTCACCAGCTTCTCACATAAACTTTCAATGAGCGCTTCCTGTTTCTCCGTCTCCAGAATCAGCAACAGGGACACAATGCTGTTCATCACACTCTCAACATCTGCAGAGGAACACAGAGAGCGGTTGAAAATGTTCTTCTAAATTATATACTTCTACATGTACGCTTTAAAGCTCTAACTTCAGCTATTTCATACCTTTATCATCGTCTTTGAGGCAGACGTCACAGGCTTCAATGATCTGTGCCAGATCAACATGGAGGCCTCCTTCTGAGTTCTCCTCAGAGATCTCAGCTCCTTTAGATTTCAGATAGGACCGAAGCTCTGACGCCTACAAATGAATGATACAACAAAAATGAAGACATTATTAGACATTAAATCACATCAGGAAACACATGCATGTCTGACCAAAATAGCATCCAGCCCCTCAAGACATAATAGGTTACAGTTACAAACTGTGTAATATTTGTGTGTTGAGAGATTTCTGTTGTCAGATTCGTGGCTGATGCTTCACAATATCACACTGACGGTTTAAGAAACGGACTGTCAGCCTCAACAAAGCCAAATATCCACGCCAACTCAAACACGAGGATATGTACAAATTTAAATCTATTTCTGTCTGTTAAATTGATAGTAACGGAACCAGTCCGTTGTAAGTATCGAGACCAGCTAAAGGCTAACAGATGTTAGCATCTGAAAGCATGATTAATCCATAGGCCTATTACTTGGCTGAATTACGTGTGTAACGACGCAAAACTGCTTGTGAATTACTTAAACATACCTGGTCCTCCTCCGTTATGTCAATAAACGCCGGCACACTCATTATTTTATTATTTTAAGAGCACAGATGAGAATCCACGCTCGCAGCCTAGGTTCACAGGCCGGAAGGGAATCTGTATATTTGCCGGTGATGTTAACGCACTTCCGGGTCACAGGCTTAAAGGGATAGTTCACAGAAAAATGTAAATTCTGTCATCATTTACTCACCCTCAAGTTGTTCCAATCCTGTATTAAGTTATCTCTTCTGCTGAACACAAAAGAAGATATTTTGAAGAATATGGGTAACCAAACAGTTCATGGGCCCCATTGAAAAATAACAATTAAAAAAACTTTTGTTTACCATTTTACTTTTTCAGTGAAACACAAAAGGAGGATACATACAATGCAAGATCATATTGTCCAACACAGGTGTGGCATAACAATCTTTTAGAAGCCACAGCCCCTCAATATCGCCATCCTTATGTGAGGGACCCACATCCTAAAAATTAAAAAGGCAGCTATGTATAATTATGTTCAATATTATTTGAAAAAATATTTAGATTCATGAAGTTACATGATTATTATTATTTTTACTAGGCTATAGATAGACAGTACTATAAGTGTACATATTATAGGCCAATATTTGTTTAATTTTATCTAAATTTTATTATTTCTTTGTTTTAATCAGTTTTTATTATTATTTATTATTATTTTAATGCATATTTATTTTAATCTAAATTGTTTATTTATTTATTTATTTTACATCGTTTTTCTCTAAACATTCCCACGGACTCCCTACTCCCCTTTGCCTTTATTCACTGATGAGTGAGTGAGTGAGTTCCCAGACAGCAACATTGTGTCGGCCCAGATCCGGCCCACATCTGATAGGTCTACGTGTGAAATTATGGAAGTAAAATAATGTCAAATGTTTTTGAAACAAAAAAGCTTGTTGAATTGCACTACTTGAAAAAATATGCATTGCATTAACCCTGCTTGCATTTTAATGCACATTGTATTTTTAGGGCTTGCATTTTTATGGGCTGAAATTCAACATGGTTGTATATTTAAGCTGTGAATATTTCAATTCAAAACATTTCACACACATTTCCATTATGAAAAATTCAATAATCCATTTTCACCTTTTAGATTTCACTTCCAAAATGTTAATTCTGTTTAAAAATACAACCATTTTCGGTCCATTTTATTTTGCTTTACAAATTCGCGCCCACAAATTCAGTGGTTCAAATTCGACAGAAAATTCAACATTTGACATCCGGGAACGGCAGGAATATCAGTAGATTGCCGATTGATAATCTCCATAGCCGTTAGTCGTCCTCACCAGCAGGAGGTGCAAGCGGCTGTTGACGAAGACAAATATAGAGCAACGGGTGAGAGACTCATTCATTCATAAAAACGGATTTACAGAAATGGAGCAAGCAGTAAGTATTTGTGATGATTATCATGGCCAGTAAATGGAAAAGCTGATAAAAACACAAAAGCTGTGTTTACATTTAAGTATTCACGGTTACTTTTGTACATGTAAGTTTTGCACAGCTTTCTTTATCATGACCGAGATTATGTTAGTCCCCGATGCTGATGTACAGATCAAACGTTAAATCTTGAGGTAGTAGACATATATTTCTCTCGTTGTTTAGTTTTCTTAACTTTACATTGCAGCGCTGTGCTATTCTCCAGGATTCCCCTGCAGTTAGGACACTTAACGCTTAATGGGCTAATACAGTGAAATAGAAGACCAAACTCACACCTTATTGGGGATGTAGGCTATACTAGATATAGGAACAGACAAGTGGACAAAGTTTCAGTGTGGACACTCAGATTTTGAGTGAAATACTGGCATAAAGTTGGCTTGATATTCGCACATAGGGACCATCTCTAAAGTTACATATGACATCGGTACACACGTTTCTAACTTCAATAGCATTTGAAGAGAATGACTTTCAGTCATAAAACCAACTGTAAATTGTTCATGTAGGTGTCAGGCATGATGCACACTTTCATGCCTGTCCCCTGAACACACTGTAAAAAAACGTGGTCTCTGTAGACAGCCCAGGCTCCACAAACGGCAAGAAAAACAAACTGGCCCAGCCTGGACCACGAAACATAACAAACAGTGTTCCAGCCAATAACCGACAATAATGATTTGGGGGTGGGGGTTGGGGGTTTAGTGCGCGTGCACATGAAGGGGGTGTGGGGAGTGGAGGAGAGAGAAGCATAAAGAGGGAAGTTAGCCAGAGGAGAGATGTCCTAACAACGACTAACGTTAAAATAGTATATTCTTGAGAATTTTGATATTGCCGACACACGACCAAAGAGACGACGTTCCGATTAACAAATAACAAAGAAGAGGGAAAAGGAGAAGGAACGCGAAGTCCCGAATTTACATCAGAAAAGCGTTCAAAAGGTGGCGAGAACTCCGCCGGCAGAAGGGCTTCCAATCCGACATTCAGGTGGCTCTGTTTTTGCTGGACAGGTGTGTAAATCCAGTTTGTTTTCTCTAAATGGTTCATGACTGTTTCAGGAAGCACGGAAGGGAAGGGGACGGGATGAGGAGGAGGGACGGTCGAGCTAGCCTCCTTTTGTTTGACAATACATCGAACGTCAACAAGAAGTGACGTCACCCAACATCGCTTAGAGCACCTTTAAGTGTCCTGACCGCAGGGAAATCCTGGAGAGTGACATATTGAGGGAATCCCCAGTTCTGCAGCAGCTTGCAATATAAACTAAACAACAAGAGAAATATATGTCTACTACCTCAGATTTAACGCTTGATCTGTACATCAGCATCGGGGAATAACATAATCTCGGTCATGATAGAGAAAGCTGTGCAAAACTTACATGAACCAAAGTAACCGTGAATACTTCAATGTAAACACAGCTTTTGTGTTTTTATCAGTCCATATACTGGTCCTGATAATCATCACAAATACATAAGGCTTGCTCCATTTCTGTAAATCCGTTTTTATGAATGAAATGAGTCTCTCACCCGTTGCTCTATATTTGTCTTCGTCAACAGCCGCTTGCACCTCCTGCTGGGTGAGGACGACTAACGGCTATGGAGATTATCAATCGGCAATCTACCGATATTCATGCCGTTCCCGGATGTCAAATGTTGAATTTTCTGTTGATTTTTTTTAACCACTGAATTTGTGGAAGCAAATTTGTAAAAAAAATGTTTTGAATTGAAATATTCAAAGCTTAAATATACAACCATGTTGAATTTCAGCCCCTAAAAATGCAAGCCCTAAAAATACAATGCATTAAAATGCAAGCAGGGTTAATGCAATGCATATTTTTTCAAGTAGTGCAATTCAACAAGCTTTTTTGTTTCAAAAACATTTGTCATTATTTTACTTCCATAATTTCACACGTACCAGATGTGGGCCGGATCTGGGCCGACACTATGTTACTGTTATGTTCAAAAGACGGCTTTTCAACGTCTTTGTCACAAAAGCGTGCACGTTGAAAAGACGTCCACTGAGGAGCCAGAATGAAAGTTTTTATGACGTCTTTTTTTGTCGTGTTCTGCACGTCCGATATAGACGTTCATGGAACCTCCGTACAAGGTTAAAAACTTTAGACAACTTAGCATCTGTAATTCACACATCTGTGGATCGTGAGATAAATCAGATCTGAAGGAAAGACTTTCTGACTCAGACAGTGTTTCCCAATGAGCCACTCATGCTGCTCTTAACCACATACATAAAATACAGATACTTTGACTATTTCAGTCAGATACAGAAGTTCTTATTGAGAATTAACAGAGGTTTAGATGTTGATATTTGTTTCATTTGAAGTCACCATTATGGTGATCAGTGTTTGCTTTAGTTGGGATCTTGGTCCCTACTTCTTGTGTTTGCTTTCCTTTGGCTGCTGTAACTGTGTGTTTGTAAAACACAATTGTGGCAAAGAAAGCCAAGATCAAGTGAGATCAGGTGTTGTCAGCTCCTTGACGAAATCACAACATTAATTTTGTGTTATTTGCCAACCTTGTGAAACTGATCATTTTAATGCTATTAGTGCCAATACTGCACTTATCTGAAGGTGATAAAGTTTTGAGCAAGTGTACCATGTAGTCACACACAGACATCAACATTTTGCATATAAATCACAACAACGGTGACAATCAAAACAAAAAAGCTTCATGCTGCAATGCATGATGGGTGGCTTTATAGTACAAAACTCATCCCTGATTCCAATGCTTTTTTGTTTTGATTGTCACTGTTGTGATTCATATGCATAATCTTGCTATAATTGCCAAATATAAACACAAAATTAAAAACACAACATTTGATGCTCGTTTTGTGATTATTTTGTCATCATCAATAAGGAGCTGATAACACCTGATTGTGTCTTACAAACACACAGCGACAGCAGCCAAAGAAAAGCTAACGCAAGAAGTACAGGGACCAACTAAAGCAAACACTGCCCACTATAATGGTGACTTCAGATAGATGCTAAGTTGTCTAAAGGGGTGCGTGGTATCTTTTATTTTCATGATTTTTGGACAAACACACACTATCTGGGAGTTGCTTTGCAATTACAGATGGAAATTACATTGAAATAAACGTGAGTTCTAATTTAATTCATACTGAGAGTGTTTATTAGGTCCAGAAACAGTATAAATTGTCTATTTGAGAGCTTAAATGACTTTGAAAATATGTCCACAATGACCACATTTGAACTATTTTTTAACCTTGTACGGAGGTTCCATGAACGTCTATATCGGATGTGCAGAACACGTCGAAAAAAGACGTCATAAAAACTTTAATTCTGGCTCCTCAGTGGACGTCTTTTCAACGTAGGCCTACGCTTTTGTGACAAAGACGTTGAAAAGACGTCTTTTGAACTTAATTTTGCTTAGTGGGTGGATTGCACTTGTGAGCTAGTTAATGAATCATTCTTTTGAGCTGGTTTTTATCAATTAATTGGTTGATCCAAATCGGACTTATCAGATTTATTCACTGGAGTTAAGCTTACTGGGTTGAACGTCACGATCGGTACATAGCAGTCGAGCTCATGGGGAAGATTGCCGTTTCACATTAGAAGACTAGGAGGAATACAGTGCACAAGTCGAAAGGACTACAGACTACTTTTATTGTGCCTTTTGGTGTTAGGGTTTTAGTGTTTTTTTTATATATATATTTTTTTATAGTGTTGCACGCCTTGTGCTGAAATTGACTTCCACCGAATGGGTGACATTTGCTTGTTGTAACTCTTCAAAATTAAACTTAATTTTTTTTTTCAACACTGAATCTAATACTACACATATTTAACTATTCAAAATGTGTATTGGTCAATCTCAGGCAACTTTACTTAATTTTTTACAAGGTTTCTAAGCAGAAGATGGACGCATGTTTTCTCAGTCCTGTTAACGAAACTCATGTGCCATTTAAAAAGCATTTTAAAAGCATGTCAATTCATTCCTTTGTTTTCCCCACAAGAAAGTGTTTAATTTAAAGAAATTGTTGGTTATATGTTCAAATAATTTATATATGTGGAAAAAAAAAATCACTATATATTAAGGCAAAGTGTATTTTAATAAAAAACACAAAGCCATTTTTTCATTTTAAAGAAGACATAAGCCTCAAGTTTATATATATATATTTTTAATAATTAAATTTATTAAACAATTGTATAAATGATGGACTAAACAAAACTGATAAAAACAGTGGTTTAACTTTATTTAAAAAAATAAAAAAATAACAGGAATGAGGAACAGGAAACAGGAATGAGTGTCCATATGTGTGTGCGTGTGTGTGTGTGTGTGAGAGAGAGCATGTACACTCTCTCTCTCACACACACACATGCACACACATATGGACACTCACTGTGTGTGCATAAGATTTCTGTGTTGAAGTGATGTAATATATGCTAGTAGTACTTCACAGCAAATGAGGTGGAAAGAGAAAGAAGGAGAGAGAGAAGAAGAGAGAGGGAGGGAGAAAGAAAGAGGGAAGTTAAGACAAAAAAGGGAGAAAAGAGAGGGTTGCGGGTGTGTTTTGCTCCTTCCATTGTATGGTTTTCTCCATCTTCTACAAAATATAAGGAAGACAGACAAAACGTTTGAGTCACTTTGTGGTGGACTGGCTTCCTGGAAGTACGGTGTTCACATTGTAAAACTAATGCTAATGTCTACAATATAAGTAATTGCAACCTTAAAACTCATAATTCAGGTGAATAGTATTATATCAACTAATATTTACAGTATTAAATCAACAAAACAGAGGACTCTACTCACTCCTGTTACTTTAACTCACTCCTGTTATTTTTCATATAAGTAACAGGATTGAGTTTTTAAGCAAAAAGTTATCAAATGCATGACATATGGCTACATAGCATACATGCTAATAGCAAGAGGACACTGAGCAAATTCTAGTAACTTAACAAAAGTTAATATTTTTAAAATAAACAAATAAATTCTAAGAAATCATTTAGGTAACAGGACAGTATGTTGAAATTGACCTTAGTCATAGTTATGATCAAATATACAGAAATTAAACTTAGAGGACTTCCCATTGCCTTTAGAAGATCAAGATGATGCAACTTCCTGTTGAAAATGTGTCTTGTGGAAGTTTTTCAGAGGGGGGAATGTTTTAAGGTAACAGGACTAAGTGAAAACCCGTGTAAGTGAAAATGTGTATTTTATCTGAAATATTAGATAAAATATTTTTTTCTCATAAAAAACAAACAAAAAACATTTTAAATAGATTGGATATAAAGTCACACAACAATCCCCAAAAAGTAAGATTTCTGAAGTGTCATGATATTCAGTTGACACTTGATGATGTACTCAGAGTCTCTTTTATTTAACATATGCAGTTGTCGAACAAAACTCACAGTGCTCTCGTCTCTCTATCACTTGTCTGTCTATATCCCCGCCCCTGTTGCCTAGCAACCCAGGACCCTGCAGCTAACAGTCAATCACAAACTGATACAGGATTTTAATCATTATATTTCATGGCAAAGTTTAGAGATAGAGAGTGGCAACATGCAGAACATGCTATTTTTGTTGTGTTCTATGTAGTTTTTATTAATGTTTTAAATTATACATTTTAAATTTGTAGTTAGCTTAATGTGCAGGACATTTTGCTTAATAATAAAATGTATTTTAGAGTTAATTTTCATGCAATTTTATACATATGATGTTCTGGGGACAGAAATGTCACCCATTCGGTGGAATGGCTCTGATAGCCTAGCCTACTGCTATAGCAGCACCGCACAAAAGCAGATCACAGCTTTCATTGTAAATAAAAATGAATAGAAACTCACATTTTATTAAACATAAAGTGAGGAAAATTTGGCTGGTCATGTGATCTCAACATAGTTACTGAAATGACTGGATTTTTTTTTAGATCTCATGTCAGTGAACACAGTTTTAAAGCTAGTATACTACGTCAGTTGTAGCCCTCCAGTGGTTAAAAAATAAACTACATGTATCTCGCGGAAGAACATGTTTGTGCTTCGGCTCTGCTCCTCTGCGCGGAAGAATATGGTTCAAGGCGCCGGTCACGTGTAGCAACGCAGATATACAGGACATCTTATCAGAGCGGATGGACAAATAAATTAGTTTTTTTATTTACAAAAGGTGATTCCCCAGAGGTTTCCGTTTTGAATTATCCATGGCTAATTGTTCCTCATTCATTGTGACAAAAAAACGTTCAGCTTCAGCTCCTTTTCTCTGTGTAGCTACGGATTTGACGTGACGCAACATATGACATATCGTATGTATGCAAAATCCGTCCGGACAAATCTAAAATATAAACCATTATTAGGCCTATATAACTTAGGTTATCAAAGTGTATTTGGGTAAAGTAAAATATATGGTTTGGAAGATGGATTTTTGTTGTCTCTTATTAATAACATTTTATTGTTTTGATGAGATAATGTTACATGTCAAAAGTTTTTATTTTCTTATTCATTTCTTTTCAAATATTAACTTCTTTGTGTAAAAATACTGAATGAGAAAAAACTTGCTGAGTGCATAGTAAGGCAAATATGAACCTCCTTTAATAAGAAAGATTCTTTAAAATGTCTTTCCCACTCATAGATATGATGAACACCTGATCAGACTGCATAATTCAGTGTTATTTTCTGTGTTTAATGCATTGCTTACACTTTTTAACCTTTAGGTGCACATCATGCTTGCATTTCTTACCAAAAGTACAGGCAGGAATTACTGGCACTGAATTCAAGTGTAAGGTATGTAAAAGTTTAAGCATTCTGCATTCAGCAGGTCATTCTGGGTTTAAAGTTTATGAGTCACATAAGTCATCTGGCCCTAAATAAGCTCTATCTCAGTGTCTGTGTAATTCTTCCAACATCCGGTTATCAATCTTGCAATTAAAAGATTAAAGCAAACCTGACCTTGGACACATAAAACAACAAGGGTGATGGTCTTTTGAATGTTAGATGATAGTATTACATTTCGAGCGCCAGTATGGGACCACCTTGACAGTTACTTGTATTCCTATCCTGGGATTTATGCGTGTCTCTCAGGTCAAGGCAATTCCGTTGTCCAATCCTTGGATATTTCTTCTGGGAATTCAATATATCTTTTAAGTGCGGTGTAGGTTTTCCATACTGTTTTTCTCTTGAAAAGCTCAAAGCTGGGGGTACAGGAGGCAGATCTTATAAATATAGTAAAGCTGTCTAAATGAGCTAATACACCATTGTCTGGATAGAGTTACTGCTGATATTTCATATCTTGCTAAACATGGAATAATGAAATAAAGTTTGCATCATTGACATGTTGTGTGTTACCCTTAGAGTGTTAGGGGCTTTTCAGGATTATTCACTGATGTTTATGAAATGGTGTAAAGGTTTCAATTTGATGTTGGGTCAGTGTGGTTGGCTGTTCACATTGAGTCACAGGGAGCGGTCGCAGATACCGACCAAGTTACATGAGTGACCGCCACGCAATGCCAGAGAGAATGTGGAAACATTGACAGATTGAGGAAATAACAGTAATGGATCAAAGACCACTGTAGTTTAAAAACTACGGAACACTTTTGTTCTATTTTCAATTTGAATGCCACTTAGAACATTACACTTTTTGTGTCACAAGCCAAAACTGATGGAACCATAGATTCAGAAACAACAAAAAAAATATATATATTTTTGCATTTATTTGCACTATAATTTTCCTGACTTTTCCTGAAAATTGTAATTCTTGTTTTTGAAGTAACCTGTTTTTAGAATGCAGATAAGACAGGTAGATAAATAGACAGACAGACAGACAGAAATACATATAGACAGACAGATAGATAGACAGATAGAGAGATAGACAGACAGACAGACAGACAGATACAGGCAGACAGACAGACAGATACAGGCAGACAGATAGAGTGAGAGAGAGACAGACAGACAGACAGATACAGAGATAGATAGACAGACATATAGAGTGAGAGAGAGACAGACAGACAGATAGACAGATAGATAGATAGATAGATAGATAGATAGATAGAGCATGAAGCTCCACCCACACCCTAACCGTCAGTATAGGGCATAAGCAGGTCGTACAAAAACGCACAAATATGAATTCATACAAATTAGCCACCAGTTTGCCAAAATGTTGTGATATTGTGTTGGATAAACATATGAGTTTAAATCTTGAAGAGATTATTACAATTTATTCACTCAATGATGGAATTGGGATCTATTCATAATAAGAAAAATAATTAAGAAACTACTTTTTACTTTTTCTGCTCATTTGCCGTACTATCAGCAACTATCAAGAAACTATGCAGATGGAGAGCGGTTCCAAACCACACAACTGTGTGAATGTTTGCTGTTTTCAGAAAGCACCAAGTCATTGAAGTAAGTTGGAACTTACTTAACGATGCTTTTGATCACCCCGGATTGAAAGACAGTTTTACGCCATGTTCCTGGCTCTTTTTGATGATTTCTTATGATAAAAAATGCTTTTCTATTTAGTGTAATAGATACAAAATAGACAGTCAACACTCTGGTTCCCACAGTCTGTGTTACCGCCTTCCTCTCCTCCCTGTATCAGGACCGCTCTCCTCTATCAGCAAGGTCAGTGACCTCATCAGAAAGCGCAACGCCTGAGCGAATCACACACACCCCGGGTGACTTGATTCTAGGTGCGCAGGAACGAACGGGGGGTGGGCAGGAATGTGGGACAAATGGCCACTACCACACTCTTAAAAATAAAGGTTTTAAAAGGGGGGTTTTGGCAGCAATGGCACAAGAATAATTTTTGGTTCCGCAAAGAACCATTCAGTGTGCAGTTCTTAAAAGAACCGGTTTTTCTTATTGTAAAGAAAAAAACCGTTTTCCACTATAAAAACCCTTTTGCGGTTCCATGGATGTTACAGTTTCTTTTAAAGACGCCAGTAAAGAACCGTTGTTTTTAAGAGTGTGGACGGGGGAAGATGTTAGAGTATAATAATTTTTTTATGGGAGTTTTAGAATTATTACAGTTTCCAATCTGCACTGTGCATTAGCAGTACGGAAGATTTCTCTAGAAAGTGTGCGTACAATTCTCGGTAACGTACAGTATATATGTCTGTAAGATGACTGGAGTGTCAGCCCTATCAGTTAAGGGAATGGAGTGAGTGTGTTTTCTTGCTGGAAATGTTATATGAGTCACTGTGCTTGTCCATCCTTCATGAAGAAGTAAAAAATTACCTTTCTGTCATTGAGATTAACCTGAAATGTCAAAGCAGGTCTCCAGATGAAGAATTTTCAGAATTTTCTTTTTTGAGAACCATGAGTTCCTAAAATGAAACGTTTAGGAGCCAAATGAATTTTTAGATGGAAAAATTGCATAACCATCGATTACAGCTGCAGTTCTTTGATTGCAAAGCTTCTTGCTTTAGCAACAGTCACTGATGTTGACGGCGTTTTAGTGTGCAATAACTGCAATGTTATAGTTTTATAAACTACTGTTTTCTAGTTGTAGCTACTGTATTTAATACATATTACTTCCAATTTGATCCTGATAGTATTTGCACCATATAGGGTTAAAGGTGGGGTAGGCAATTTTGGACAGGCTAGCAATAGCAAGCTAGCTTTGAAAGCATAGATCCCACCCTCCCTTCAGAGCGTCTCCAAAGCCACGCCTCCTCCAAAACACATGAACGCACACAGCAGCACCAGCAAAACGTCACGAGAGACGGCGTTAAATTACCTCATGTCTCAAAGCACACAACATTACAATAATAGTGAAAGTGAACAATTTAAAGAGCTCTGACTTTCACCACCTGACTGCTGCAGATTCATTTCAGCGTTAAGTTTATAAGATAAATACTCATGAGTTGATCTCTCATAATTACGTTTATGATGACATGGCATGAACACTGCATAAGCTTGTTGTTTTAGTTCAGGAGGGACTGTAAAAGCGGCTGCTGTTTGTTTATGCTGCCCGGTGACTGTGTCTACAGCCCTGTATGTCATGTGATGTCTGCGCAAACAGGTGAGCAGAGGTATGGAAATACATTTGTTGACAGGCAGGTAGGACATCATATCAAGCATTTGGACCTAATGCAATGATTGGACCAACATTTTTTGTTCCTGTGACTTCCACAGAAGATATGTGTCCATGTTTTAATATTTAGACCACTTCTATTATTGATTGCTATCAGGATGTGAAGAGAGCTTCAACCAGCCTATAACAAAAAGGGTTTATAAAATAAATTGCCTACCCTGCCTTTAATTCAGGATAATTGGGACATTCCCAATATACCTGAATTTACCTCTAAATATCACTCTGTTTTTCCCTGTTTAGAGGCATTAAAAAAAAAAATATATATATATATATATATATAATATTTTTTTAATGAGTTAAATAATAATTAAATAATTAAATATTTCTAAGTCTTGGTTCATTTTGGATTGACATAACTGAATAATGATTCACGTTTCAGTCAAGGAGTCAGTAACTGAGTCTGATTCAAACTTACAAGTGAGTTTGAGGGTTGTTTGTCTCTTTGACTCAAAAAAAAAAAAAATAGTTCTTTAAGGTGCGGTCACAGTAGTGAAATTTGGCCCATTTTCTATTGTCAATAGGTTTGTGGTGTGAAGCACAGTGCATAAACTCAACATTTCTGTTTGGCATGCTTTTTTATTCTGGACACAAGTTCAGTGTTCTGACTCTAGTCTATGATATCACACTGAAAAAATATTTAGGACTAAATTTAAGATTTATGTATTTGAAATGCATATAAAATGTCCATCTATTTAGATTACACAGTTTTAACATTAACTTACTGTGATGCATGTCAGTCATACATAAATGAAAAAAACATGGCATAGTTTATTATTAACTATTTTCATCTATTGTACTTTCTAAATGCATTTATTCAAATTGCATAGAATCAGCATAAACCTGTTAATTGTGAAAAAAAAAGTATTCAGCTAAAAAGTATAAACATGGATACAATATGACTAGCAGTGGAACAAACAATATTAATTTAGTTAAATGCAGGAGATTGAAACACATTTTATTTATTGACACTACTTATATAAACCTGGCTATTGTGTATTTAAAACACATTCAGTTTATTAGTATTACACTACCTGTTTCATTTATTCACTGTCACACATGTATTACAGTAAGTTTATTAGTTTATGTTAAAATGTTGTAATCCAAATGGATGGAAATTGCTATTCAAATACATAAATCTTAAATTTAGGCCTAAATATTTTTCTGAGTGCACAAAGTGATGGTAATAATCAGTGTTTGGTCTGGCAACATTCACTATTTCCCAATTGTCTGTTTAGAATGTGCAATGATGAAATCACACATGATTTCCGAGTTCTAATGGAATGTCTCATACTTTGTGTGGTGGGTGTGTAACGGTGAAGATGTGGATTTCTTTACTGTAACTCAGCTGATCTGTGAACTTTTATCCTCTGTGGACTGACTCACATGCACCTGCTGTTGCAGAGTCAGATAGCAGTCTTATCACAAAGCTAAGATGGGCGGATGATGAACAACAAGAACTAGGCGCTTCACACGCCACTAACCCCATGGACATGAAGTTATCTTATAAGGATCTAGATGCTTTTCCTTCTGAAGGTCTTTTGGAATTTAGGGTACATTTACAGCACCATGATGTACTAAAAACAAAAACAAAATTCCTTTTTGTTTTTCACATACAGACGACAACATGGTCAAAATGATCCCCGTTCACGTGGATTTGCGAAAACGACTAAAAACACTGTATTATTCATGCCAGGCCAGAGTTGGTGGCACTTTGTAAAGAAACACTACACACCTTTATACTGAATACGTTATATGTATGTGCATGACGTCACCGTTTTCACAAATTTGTGTTTTTGTAGTTTACATGGAGCGAAAACTATTGTTTTTAAAAACTTGCGTTTTCAGGCCATCAAAACACTGTTGTCATGTAAATAAACGGCCAAAACGCAATTCTTTTTCTACATTTTTAGTTCAGAACGGTGTTGTGTAAACGGCCCCTAGAGCACGCCAGGTCATTTTGTTTTCAACATGACACAGAGGGACATGTGTTGGAAAGAGATGTATTCATGAGAGAAGAATATCTTTAGTGATTTGTGTTTCTGTTTTTAGGACCCTGCTATCTGTTGCTGTGGTGACTGTACTGTGATTTTATCTCTGAGGAGATGCAATCTCACTCATCCCATAAACTATCTCCAGGTCAGCTCAAAGCACACTTTAAGAAGCATACTCTTGTGCATGTTTAAAATCATGCACTGAGAACCACTTGAGCTTTGATATACATTTAGTGAAAAATCCCTCCATAAACCTTTCTAACTCTGCATTTTTTTCCCCTTTACATTCACACCATTAGAATTAGATCAATGACAAAATGTTCAGTCATAGGTGGGGTTTTCGTTTCATGGCTTACTTGATGAGGTGTATTTGTAAAGGAGCCAAAGACATAAATTCAGCTTTTCTGGTTGTAAATAGAGTCTATCTGATCTGCCAGTAATATTTTACCAATGGCTCATTAAATAAAAAGTACTTCTGTGTTCTGGTGCACTCTCATGTCTGTATTCTGTATATAGTATGCATGTCAGTGTAAGTCTATTGGATTTTTTTCCCCTTCTAATGTCCTTGTGGCAAGTCTGATCACTCAGAAAAGCAATAACACACCTGTCCTCAAGCCCCATGATTCACAAACTCTTGCGAGATGAGTAATGCCGTAGTAAACCGTAGTAGGTCTGTTTAAAGGGATAGAGCTGGCAAAAATTTAATCCCTGGAGGCTGACTAGGAGAGGCAGGACAGGATGCCTCCAGGGCGGTACCGGTGATATAGGGAACAAGGGAGGTTCTGGCAGTTCAGGGGGCCACCAGAGCGTCGCTGGTTCAGGAGTCCAGGGCGGAGCCGGCAGCTCGGGGGACCAGGGCGGAGCCGGCCCTTCAGGGCGGAGCATTTTGGGGACAGCCTCCGTAGACAGGTAGCCCCCCCCCCCCCCCCCAAAAAAAAATGTCTTGGGTGGAGTTTTGGGCTCTGGAGCTGGCTTGTGAGTTGAAGCGGGCTCAGGGACCAGAGGCGAATTTTGAGGCGCGGTGGCGGCCATCTTGGTCGAAGACTTAGGTTCGGGCGTGGCAGAACGAGACTCTGCGGAACGAGCCCTCTTGGCCGAGGGCCCACGGGCCGGAGCCGGTGTGTGCGCTGCCCACACACACAAAACAGCTGAGGTGACCATAATGTGCGCTGCATCCACCGTAGCTGACTCAGGCACGGCGGCCATCTCGTCCGAAGACACAGGTGCGGCTGACATGGCGTGAAGAAGCTCAGGCTCAGCAGGCATAATGTGAAGACGTGAAGAAGCTCAGGCTCGGCAGGCATGACGTGAAGAGACTCAGGAATGCCGGCCATCTTGGGACGTGGCTCTGGATTTGGTGGAGGAGTGTTGTTGGTAGGCTCTGCAAGGCCGATGGTGAATGCACCCACTCCACATATGCGGCGAAATCTTACCGAGGACCGCTCACTGAGGCTGGAGATGTAAAACACACACAGCGAGTGGTCGGGATAGTGTGTTAGGCACGCCAACTCCAAGAAATCCCTGGTGTGAGATTCTAGGGAGCGGTCCTTCTGCTCCAGACATAGAGCAACGGCGGGAATGTCCACGGTGATGGTGGAAAACAAACAAAAGAAAACTCAGCTAAAAATAAACTGTTAAAGGTCTTGTATTCTGTCACAGGTGGAGTGGCTGTAATCAAGTGCACAACGATGGGGATACTAAAGAAGACTTTAATCTAGGAATAAACATGAAATACTACAACCACATGGAATTCAAATAATACAAGACCAGGATCAGGGAGAAATAGAGGGCTTAAATAACGCAATGACAGTAACCATAGTAGCTAACAGGACACAGCTGAACCAAATCAACTGAAGGAGGAGTGGCTAGAAACTGAACTATGAACACAGAGGAAAAGTACTTAGTTACTTTTTATTGGAAAGTAATGTGTTATGTAACTTAAGTTCCTTTTTCTCACCTGGGCTGGGTTTGCTTGTTATATTTTTGCCAAATGTCAAAGGTCCTTTCATACTAAAAGTGAAATGAATGAGAAGACTGAAGGAAATGCCATTTCACGCCTGTACAGAAGAGGGCGCAGCTCAAACAAACCATTCAGCTCTGCTGCCATTCTGGATTGCAGAAGTATAGGATGAAGGAGGATGAACAGGAGAAGTTTAACTCTCTTACTTCAGCAATAAAAACAAAAAAATGAAACAAATGTGATGTTTTTCTAAAGTCATTTCAGCTTATTAGTATGGCTGAATTGGATCATCGAAGGTCAGCAGCAAATTCATTCGTTAAGAAAGTGAGATTAAATACATAAAGTATATTTGTGTAATTTAACATATTTCATTATTGCAGGTTTGCATTTCATAGTTTTCATTAATTTTGAGACGATCAAGTGAGATAAGTAAATGCTTGCTTACAACTACAATAACCATCATGTTCACACACAGCACACACAACATTTCTCGCATGGGGACAGGAAAGCTGCCAGTGAATGGGAAAACTAAGCAACTATTTGAAAAAGTAACTCAGATATTTTGTAGTAAGTGATTAAATCATTAATTATTGTAAAGTAATGCGTTACGTTTCTTGTTACTTGAAGAAGTAATCTGATTAGGTATAACTCGTGTTACTTTTAATCTGTTACCCCAACACTGCACACGACAACAAACCTTGTAGAAGCTCAAACGTGCTTGTGTGACACCTGAGAAAGTATGTGCGTTGATCAATGTTTAAATAAATATTTGGATGAACTATCCCTTTAAATCCTAAGAATCCTGAAAATAAGCAGTAGTAATCATTTCCAGACACCACTACTAATACTGCTATTATTTCTCAGATGTGTTGATTATTTTTCAACACGCCATGTTTTGGCTTTGACCTTTTTGGACCTTTAGATACATTTAGTCGTTGGATTATGAAATACTTTGCCTATTTTATGGAGCACTTCCTTTATTTTCTTTTCTCTTTTTCCCTTCTTCTTTGCAGTGTTGAAAAGGGTATTTCCTTTGTTACAAGACATTGCAGAGCTTATATCGGTAAGTGTAACATGTGATGTTGTCTTTTGAGATGTTGTAATATTTGTGCCCATGAACGCTACAGAAGAACCACGCTAATGCGTTCTGTGTTTCATAGCAGAGGTCCCGAAAGCTTTGTCTTTAGTTCACTTTATAATGTGGAAAGTGATGACAAAGTGTGTTGCAAAGGAATGGGAAACATTGTTGTAAAAGGTTACACACACACACACATGCACACACACACGCAGACGTGGAGGGAGGGCTTGAGTTCATATTAAATAGTAGTAAATATTAATAATAGTAAATATTAATGACCCCTTTAATATTTGTTTAATGTTTCTAATCTTCACTCATATTTCATACACAGGATTGGTGCAAAACTGAATTAACAACATGCATACGGTAGTTTTTTCTGATCCCAAGCCCTCTGTGACGTTCCTTTAGATGCACTTGTCACATTATATTAAAGTCATATTATTAAAGCAGCTTAACTGCAATAACAAGGAAAATAACAATATTCAGCTCAGTTTAGTTCAATGTAGAGTCAAATTAGATCAGTAAGTCAGTGTTGCAAAGTTCATCAATTATGAAACAAAATTCAGTCTCAGCTGTAAAACAGCAGCAGCTCTACACTAGAAAATAGTATCAATATTCAGCTTAATTCGGTTCAATAACTGTCAATGTTGCAAAGTTCATCAGTGATGAAACGAACTCAATTCAACTATAAGCAGCTCTACAGAAGACAAGTGTCATTATTCATTCTTTCTTTCTTTCTTTCTTTCTTTCTTTCTTTCTTTCTTTCTTTCTTTCTTTCTTTCTTTCTTTCTTTCTTTCACGTTAAAACACTTTATAGAACATTTCATTTTTTGGATTTAGCAGACACTTTTATCCAAAGCGACTTAAAAACGAGGAATACAACAAGAAAAATGTGCATTTAGTACAAGTAATTTCTCATTTTCTTGGATGTGTTTATTGGAGTGAATCTCATCTGCTATACTGTATGTAAACAGGGAGTTATTGACAGTTATTCAGTCAAATGACCTCTTTGAGACCTCTTACCTTTCAATGTCCTCAGCTATCCACGATTACATCACAAAGAGCTCCACCAAATATAATTAAGCAATAAGCTAGGAGAGGCTGTGTTACATGGTGAATGTTGTCACTGTTCCAACTCAGCTGGCACTCTCTGAAATCTATCTTTATATTATTTTTATTAAGCAAAATTCATTTTGTTCCGCACTTTTTTATTCCCTGACAAATGTAAACTAAAGTGAGTAGTATGCGGTTGAGTGCTGTATGTAGTGTGTGTTCGTGTCACAGCTGTTACTAGTGTATTTTAGCATGGCTACGCTGCGTCTTGGGCCGTAAACAGTGAGACTCCCTGGATGGATGGCCAGTCCATCACAGTGTTACTTTAATTATGTAGGCTACAAAGAGCAGAGCACTGCTGAAGACATTTGTATACAAATGCCATGCGAAATCTGGTTGCTTTTTGGCATGGTCTTCAAGTCTCCAGTGAGGAATTCCCCATTATTTGGCTGTTATAAAACAGATGATGCATGCATTGAGGAATCAGCTCTGCTGGAGTCTGTCTCAGTCATACACCTCCAGAGTTCTCACAAAGTGGATTTATATATTTTCAGACCAACACTCCAGATGTCCATGGGTGAAGAGGTAAAGAAGGGGTGATCTCAGAAGGACAGACTGAACCTCACAGGACCTCTGTATGACTATCTTCATTGGGACTGAGCCTAAGCCTAGAACAAATTGAGACATATCCTCCTGAGTAATGTAAAAAAAAATTGAAGTGTCTGCCTTAAATTAAGTACAATCAACCTGACTGTGTAAGCCATTTCAACTTAAATGATAGTAAACTGACTTAAAAAATTAGTTTAATATTTTAGAACTTATTAAAAAAAGTTGAAAATTGTTAACTTATTTTGATTATTTTGAAGTAATGTAAAAAAAGATGTTGTCATGAGTTGTAAGCACAAGTACGAATACCTGCAAAGCATTTCTGCCTGACGCACCTCCGCCGGTGCCGTTTGGGCTGTCTGCAGAGCCGTCAGCCGGGAGCCACCCATCGTTGATGTTTCGCTCCTTTAATCCCGGAACATCTCCGGGTGGTGGAGCAACGGCAGGGACGTCTCCCTACCGCTCCCTGCAGCCAGCCCTAGGATCCTCCTTTCCCCCGCTTGTCCTTTCTCCGGAGCCAGAGCCTGAAGCTCCCTTGCTCTGCCTCCTCAGCCAGATCTTTTAGCGCCTCTGACCCCGAGAGACTTCAGGAGTCGTTGAGTGGAGGTTCCAGTGAAGCCTCGACAGCCTACATTCACTGGATAGGTGAAAGTGCATGCAGCTGAAAGGTCTGCATTCTTCTCCTTCTTGCTCTCAAACGCAGACTCCAGGCCATCTTCTGTCAGTTCAACCATAATGACTGTTCGATAGCAGACCAGAGCACGATGTCTGGCCGGAGGGAGGTTACAGCGATCTGCTGTGAGAACTTAAGCTGGCGATCAAGATCAGCTCTCATCTCTCAGTGGCCTCCGGGAGACAGCAGGGACCACTCCTTTGTACTGCTGCTTAATGCCTCATCCCCTTGCCTCATGAACCTAATCAGCCCTTGAGATGTTGCTGCCTGGCCCTTCCAGTCTACGTGTTTCGATGACTTCAGCTAATTTTCGCAGGACCTGGTCATGGCGCCAACCATAACGTCCTTGGGTTAGTGCCGTCTTGCAGCTGGACAGGGTGTTCTGTAAGCTGGGGTTCTGATGGCCGCAAAGCTGGCAGATCTCCTCTGAGCCGTACCAGAGATGCAGATTCTGGGCGCTTGGGAGGGTGTCGGATGTGGCCCTGATTAGGAAGCTCAGCCTTGCTTGAGGCATTGAGGCTTGAGGCTTATTGATCATATCATTTTGTTTTATTTTTGAAAAGCTGTTATGTTAACTGAGAAAGCCTAAAGTAGGAACACTAAGCAATTTTATACCTCTTTACTAAATTCAAACACGCGCCTTCTCTGCAAAACCTGCCAATCCGATATCAGAATATATAATATATACATAAATACAATGGGCCCTATCTTGCACCCAGCGCAATTGACTTTGTACACCGACGCATGTCTCATTCCTATTTTGCACCCGCGCACAGTGGGCTTTTCCCTCCACAGACACATGTTGGTAAATTAGGAAATGAACTTGCGCTCCCGGGGGCGGTTCAGCGAAAAGAGGAGGCGTGTTCCGGCGCAAACGTTCCCTGGTGCTATTTTGCAGTTTCAGAAAACAATTCCGCCACAGACCAGGAAAAACCTAGTCTAAAGTCAGTGGCGCGTTATTCAGATGGTATTTTAAGGGCGCATGCTTGGCCATAATGTAGCGTGTGCACAACGCACATACACTTTGCTTCTCTCATCTACACACAGATGCAGCAGTTGCCATTTTTGCAAACCATACATAATTACAAGAAAAAATATTCCACACGAGGGAAATCATTGTAGTGTCCATGAAGATGTGAAAAATAGGCATAAATATAGCTTACACATTTACCAAAATTATTATACACCCATTTAACCGAAGCTAATTTGGGTGGGTTTCTCCATCCCCATACAATGTCACTTCTCTGTGTTTTACGGCCCTGACGAGAACGTCGGTCTCCTCGGCTGTGAACCGCTCCTGGCGTGATCGGCAAATCCGCCGTTATAATAGCAATCCGCCAAGGAACAAGCGCGCCTGCTCTTAAAGGGAATGTGAGATGTCGCTCTGATTGGTTTACTTCACGTTACGCCCAAACCACACCTATGAGTAATGTAGCTACTTCAGACCAACCCAATTTAGATTTGGGTCAGCAACAATAGCAACAGCGCCCGAGATCTGCCCACAAAGTTACTTGCGTTTCACATTCGATACTTGGGTTTCAGATCGTTAAAATAGGGCCCAATATATACAGTGTATATATATATATATATATATATATATATATATATATATATATATATATATATATATATACATATATATATATACATATATATATATATATATATATATATATATATATATATATATATATATATGCATATATATATACAGTGCTATGCATAAGTTTAGACACCCATGCTAAAGTTGGCTAAAAAGAGGAATAAAAAAATCATCTTTTGGAAATTGAACTTAATGCCTTAATTAAAAAAATTAGGAAAAATCCAACCTTTAAGGACACCAATTTTCTTTGTGAATGAATAATGTATCGTAAATAAATAAATGTTCTTCCTTAAAATGCAGGGTGCATAAGTTTGGACACACCTGTGTTAAATAGAGGCAGGCAGATTTTTATTTTTAAAGGCCAGTTACTTCATGGATCCAGGATACTATGCATCCTGATAAAGTTCCCTTGGCCTTTGGAATTAAAATGCCCCACATCATCACATAGCCTTCACCATACCTAGAGATTGGCATGGAGTACTTTCCATAAGATCATCTCTCAATGCAAATCAAACCAGCTATTAGGCTAACTGAAATAAAACCATTCCAATCTCTAGGTATGGTGAAGGCTATGTGATGATGTGGGGCTATTTTAATTCAAAAGGCCAAGGGAACTTTATCAGGATGCATAGTATCCTGGATCCATGAAGTAACTGGCCTTTAAAAATAAAAATCTGCCTGCCTCTATGGGAATTTAACACAGGGGTGTCCAAACTTATGCACCCTGCATTTTAAGGAAGAACATTTATTTATTTACGATACATTATTCATTCACAAAGAAAATTGGTGTCCTTAAAGGTTGGATTTTTCCTAATTTTTTTAATTAAGGCATTAAGTTCAATTTCCAAAAGATGATTTTTTTATTCCTCTTTTTAGCCAACTTTAGCATGGGTGTCTAAACTTATGCATAGCACTGTATATATATATCTATTACATGAATGGTTTGTGTTAAACAGCAACAAAAATTATAAAAAATAATAATAAACAAAGTCCCTGTTTTGACAGTGATAATAATCAGAAATGTTTCTTCAGCAACAAATCAGCATATTAGAATTATTTCTGAAGGATCATGTGAAGACTGGAGTAATGATGCTTAAAATTCAGCTTTGATCACAGGAATGAATTAGGCCTACATTTTAAAATATATTCAAGAAGAAAACAGCTATTTTAAATTGTAATAATATTTCACAATATTACTGTATCAAATAAATGCAGTCTTGGTGAGTAGAAGAGAAATTTTCAAAAACATTAAAAGAAAATTAAGATTTGAATGGTAGTGAATATAAATACATAAACAAATTAAATCTAAGTTATGTCATCTATTCAATTGCAAAGTTGAAAAATCCCCTTTTGCCTTTCATTCACATCTCTTATTTTTTCAAACAGGCTACAGACGGTGCTGGTATTTCACAACAGTGTTGCTCAATCCCAATGCACATCCATCAGCTTAATTGAATCTTCACTTTGACAACACAAATCCCTTAGATAGCACTCATTTATTCTTCCCCACGGAGAACACAGTGTCAACACTTCAGTCGGAGACCCTTATCTGCATTCATTCAGTACACTCTAAACATATAATGGACTTACATTTGAGATTGAGGAGAAAAGCAAAACAGCAAAAGTTTTTTATCTTAAAAAAAAAGGTTCCAAAAAAGTTTTTTTGTTTGTTTGTAGCACTGCAATAGAAGAGCCAGTTTAGATTCCCCAAAGAACCTTCCAGACAACAGTTCTTAGTGTGAAGAACATTTTAAATAATCTTAAGAACCATTTTTTCCCATTAAAAAAGAACCTTTTGTGCAATGGAATGATTCCATGGATGTTAAAGCATTTATGCAAACACAAAACACTTATTTTAGGGAAATTAAGTGTGTATATTTACTTTGATTTAACAAAATAACACTAACAAATAAAATCAATTCTGTTCTATGAGAAACAGCTGCACAATTAGGTTTCATGCTAACTAAAGCAACAAACAAACAAACACCCCCCCACACACACACACCCACCCACCCACACACACTTATTCATGCACACACATTCACAGACATTAGTCAGACGAGGACTGAAAGTGCTGTTCGAGTAAAAGATGAGTAAGGTACAGAAGAAGTGAAGCTTGTGGCTCCTCCTCTGGAGATGGTGGGGTGTTTTTTAGAGCTGATAGTCCCAGACAAATGGATAAGAGTGAAGTTACTCCTGCTCAGACTCTCCCATGCAGTTCTACTAGCACATCACCAGCGCTTCCCAGCAGACAAACACGACTTCTGCTTGACTGGACCTTGACGGGACCTCTTCAAGGGCTGATAGACCCTTCAAGATCTTGCCTTTGAAATTTTAAAGTCTTTTTCCTATAGTTGTCAGCGCAGGAGACCTCTGTGTTCTTCTTGAAATCTAGGGTGCAGATATTCAAGGGTGTTGCAGCGAAGAAAATCCTCCTAAATGCTGACTGAGCCGTGCGGCCTGATGGGATCGGACGTCAGAGACCTGAGCGCCCTGCTTCCAGCGGTCCCGGCGCTGCCGGGGAGGGACTCCAGCTGTTCCCTGCCTCTCAGCGGAGCTCCACAGTGGGGACCGATGCTGGACTTTCACCCGGCCTCCCCGTACGGATCTCTTCCCTCACAGTCCTTCGTCAAACAGGAGCCTGTCTGGGGGCCCGCAGACCCTCACGAGGATCCTCACTGCGGTTTGGGGGCCTTCACCGTGCACTTCACAGGCCAGCTCACAGGGATGCCGTTTGCTGATTCTCCCTCCAGCCAGAGCCGGATGTTCTCCGGCGGGCCGTATCTGGAGAACCCTCCTGTCCCGCGCAACCAGGGTGAGACAGCCGTCCCGTTCCTGGATCACATGCGCTCTGTCATGAGCCACATTATCTGTGTGTCTCTGTTGTTGGTGTCCACAACGTAAAGAACATGAAATTCAGAGTGGTACTTTGTGTGTGTACACTGTAAAAAAACTCAACTCGTTATTTTTAGTTTTACTAACAAAAGTTGGATAACTTTTTTATTTTGCCAATTTAAATACATTTGACACATCAGTTGCACAAACACAGTAAATTTAGTTTACTAAAATCAAAAATTTGTTTGTTTTTACAATGTAGGGCGTGTGTTTTTGTTGATAACAAATGACTCATGAAGGATCTCTTATTACCCTCAAAATATTATTTCTGAAAAGTGCATTAATCATGCATTTGAAGTCAGTTCAATCTTAAAGTTATACACGTTTGTGATTTACCTGATTTAGAATTGCTCAAATAATAATTATTTTAATCACATCATATTGTATATGATAACCAGCATATTGTAGAAAACAAACAAACAAACAAAAGGTACAGGCAATTTTCTGCCAGGACATTATCCGTTAAGTTTACAGTAATTTTTTTTAACCCTAAAACACAAAACAATGCATTAATTCAAAAGACTGGTTAAACACCTGTGAAAAATCAATATGGAAAATTCCTTCATATTAACACAATACATTACATTATTTGAAAGATTTTTTGGTAACGCTTTATTTTACAGTGTCATTGTTACATCTATGTTACATGTAGTTACTGTAGTAATAACTGTAAATTATGCATACTTGCATGCAACTAACCCTAAACCAAACCCTAACCATAACCCTATAACTACATGTAGTTGCTTAATATTACTTAGTGCTTAAATGTATAATTACAGTGTAACAAAGACACCTTAAAAATAAAGTGTAACCGGCTTTTCTTAGAGTGCGGTTAAACATGCACTTTTCATTAAACGACTACATAAATAGTTTTCGGTAGCACTTTGTTTTACAGTCCTGTTTCGCATGAACATACTTTATCGTTGTAAGGTACTAACCCTGAACCTTCCCCTAAACCTTAAATTAACCCATGCAGTTACCGTACTCTACTCAGTACGCTTGTGGGTAAGTACATTGAAAGTGCACGTACTGTAAAATAAAGTGCAACCTAGTTTTATTGAATAATCTGAAATCATCTATACGATTTACATGGACGTATAGAAGTAAAATATCTGAATAATGCCATATAAAGGCATTTATATGCTTTGATAAACGTATGGATCGTCTTTATTTCGCTCCAGCCAGATTCTTTGAAGGACACTTACAGTCTCCTTAAAACTATTGGGAAAGCAGAAGATTGATGCTCTCTGATGTTTTAAAGGAAAATTGACTGAAATGTTTCTCAAATGGTTAAAGAAGTAGTTTACAGTGAACCAACTAAATAAATACTGAAACCGTAATTTTCAGTAAACCGAAACAAAAATGTCAAATGAAATGGTCTTAAGAGGTTAAGATAAAGCGTGAAATGTTGCTTTCTGCAGTGATTTAGCTCAATAGATATTAAGATTGGTCTTTATTTATAGGTATTCATTCCATGGAACAAGCATTGTACATTCAATATACAATATAAGTCAATATCAATCTATATATATTTTTTTCCTTGTGTTGATGACTGACTTACAGCAGCATGTGAAACTCTTGAAGAGCTTCTCTCCTTTAAATCTG
Organism: Abramis brama; assembly: GCF_963993115.1. Classification (NCBI taxonomy): domain Eukaryota; kingdom Metazoa; phylum Chordata; class Actinopteri; order Cypriniformes; family Leuciscidae; genus Abramis; species Abramis brama. The sequence goes on from NC_139971.1 coordinate 5,526,766, forward strand.
CACTCACAATCACAGTTTAAATCACAGTACTTGATTGTAGACTAGATTAGACACAGTCTCCCTGCATTTCATCTATTATTAGATTAACTTTAGGAAAAGTCACAATGACATTGTGATTAATTGCAAAAGCTCATTGGTCCCAAGCGGGTTATGAATTATAAGTCTGATGGCGAGGGATGTGTATTGGAAAACTATAATGTGTATTTGTTAGGAGTAGTGAGACCTTTTCAGTGTTTGCATTAGTTGAATAGTTTTTCAGCCAATGGATGTTTATGTATATTAATATTACTGGTATTATAGGGTACAACAAGTATGTGTATAACTAATATTAACATGATCTTAAACTGAAACTTAACTTTTTTTGATCTTAAAAACATGTTTGTAAATGTTGAGATTAACATTAACTAACATTAAGAAATGCTGTAGAAGTGTTGTTCATTCTGAGTCCAAGTTAACTAACATTAACCACTAAAACCTTAATGTAAAGTGTTACCATTTTTTCTTTAGTGTGACTTAACTCTGTTTGACTTTGTCTGTCAGTATAAAACAATGTTTGTGTGATGTTTCACCTGGTCCCTTTGTCCATTGCGGAGAATGGAGTGTATATCCAGTGAAAATAGATTTCATTAAGAACAAACAAACACTAACTTGTTTTGTCTCTTTCTCTCACAGGTTATGGTACAGTAGCATTTGATGGAGCTCCCAGCTACGGTCACACACCTGCACACCACACACCTCCATTCCCCAACAATACCTTCAAACACGAGGACCCCATGTCCTCACAAAGCACTATGGGTAAGGAAAATATGTTCTCAGTGTGACCTATAAAGCAGTAAATGCCTTTGAATAAATGATGAGTAAATGGAATAATTATGATGCAAAAGTAAGACAGTTGAAAGTAGATTGATTTCTGTGGAAAGTTGGCAAATACTGTTTGTTTGAGCATCCTGACCATTCCAACACAGCAACAATAACTCAACCAATGGGGTGAGTGTGGAGGCGGAGCTACCTGTTTGTGACAGATATCACACACTTCACCTTTAAATACTTTGCTCACCCATGAGAAAAAAAAGTATGCTTAATTGTATATTTTAGTCTACCATAAATGCTTAAATGCTAAATACTCGTCAGTACACTTTAACCATATTTCAAATACAATAAAAGTAATTATGAAATTGCATATAAAGATGTATGTAATTGGGTCAAAAAAGCACTCTTAAGTTAAACTAACTGCATTTAATATACATTTAAACTGTAAATAACATTGTGGTCACTTCACATTTTAAGGAATAGTTCACTTAAAAATGAAAATTATGTCATAATTTACTCATCCTCAAGGTGTTTCAAACCTGTATGAATTTCTTTCTTCTGCTGAACACAAAGGAAGATATTTTGAAAAATGTCGGTAACCAAAGTTGATGGACCCCATTGACTTCCATAGTATTTTTTTTTTCCTACTGGAAGTCAATCTGGTCCATCAACTGTCTGGTTACCGACATTCTTCAAAAGGTCTTATTTTGTGTTCAGGAGAAGAAAGAAATTCATACAGGTTTGAAACAACTTGAGGGTGAGTAAATGATTAACTTTTTTACTTATTTTTTATTTTGAATATTCTTCAAATCTCCTTATACGGCAATTACTTCAGAAACAATATCCTGTACAAGGGTTCATAGCATTCACACACTCTTACGTATGGTCAAGTCCACAGGAGAATATGTCCAGAAGTACAAGGAAGATAAGAAATAAAAAATAATTAGCAACATTTAAAATAAACAATGTGAACAGAACAAACATCAACTTAAAACAAAACATGGGTTGTATAAGTTCCCCTGGCAAATATAATGAGGGTCATTTCTAACGGTCCTCCATCACCGTCATTAATGGTGCCCATCTTTCAATAAAAAGTTCCCTCTGTAATCTCAACGAATATGTCATTTTTTCCATAGTGTAAATATTTCTTAAAATTGTTAGCCATTCAGCTTGGTTTGGCGACTCCTTTTTAAGCCATTTTATTGTAATTGTTTTCTTTGCTGCTACCAGTAATATCTGTAATAAATACATATTTTTCCTACTTTGTATCACAACTGGCTTCATCCCTAGAATTGCTATCAGAGGGTCTCTTATCAGTTCAACATTCAATACTTTATGTAAAAATGGATTTCCAAAAATGATCTAACAATGGGCATTGCCAAAAAATATGTGAGTGAGTAGCCATTGTCTCTCCACACCCCCTCCAACATTGACTTGATTGATTCGGATTCATTTTAGCCACAACTTGTGTTCTGAAAAATCTGTTATTTATCTTTCACTGAAATTCCTTCCACAAATTGCCGTTCGTGACTTTTTGAGCCTGAGTACATATCTCCAGCCAAACTTCTTCACTTATTTCGAGCCGTAGCCCCCTAATCCACTTGTCTTTCACATAAAATGAATTATCTTTTGTCATTGAAGCAATGACTCTATAAACATTGGTTATTGGTTTCCTCATATGTTCTCCACCCTGAATTTTCAATAAGAATTTTCATTTTTAAGTTTATTATTTCCGTAATAAGTATTCTTTTTTAAAAGTTTGCACAAGGGCTGTGCAGGATAGAGTACATTTAAGTAAAGTATGACAAACAAGACGTGTAGATATCTGGAGATCACTGCATCTGCAGCTCAGAGAGAAACTAAAGCACCGCAAGGATCATCTCGAGGTTACGTGTCAGATGGAGCTTTAATGTCAGGGCAGTAAATACTCTCATTTTTTCCTCCCTTCTCGCTCTTATTTTTACCTCTTCGTGTCCTTCCTCAAACACTCAAAACACTGAACGCAACAGTTTCTAAGTTCATTAAGCATACAGTAAATTACGCTGGCATAAATGATGGGCTCTCTTCTTCGGCCAGCTATCAGAAGGAAGCAGAATTGTGGAGAAGAATGTTTTTAGTGCTGCCGGGGGACTGAATCCATGACTGTTGCCCTAAGACATGAACAGTGAGCCCTCAGAAACTCTGCTGACTGCTTTATGGTCTCAGCGAGCCCTGCGCTGTTTGGATAACCGCAGTGAAGACCAGGCCACACTCTCTGTTAGTGTTAGCTCTACTGTAAAACGCTTTGTTTCACTTTCTTTCAGATATGGTTGACATCATATATGCTCTTTGAGTTGTAATATGTGCTTTGATTTTGTGATTATGCAGGTGAGCAACAGTACCCCGTCCCACCACCTGTCTATGGGTGCCACAGTCCTCCTGACAGCCAGGCCCTGCTTTTGAGGAACACCTTCAACAGGTACCTTCCTTATCACAGTTACTCAATGCAAATTACACTCACACAGACATAGTTAAGCATATGTTTTCATTATTATGAAGATCATTAAAACTTTAGGTAACACTTTACAATAAGGTTCATTAGTTAACATGAACTCAGAATGAACAATACTTCTACAGCATTTATTAATCTTTGTTCATATTAATTTCATCATTTACTAATGCATAATTAAAATGAAAGGTTGTAATTGTTAACATTAGTTAATGCACTGTGAACTAACATGCACAAACAATGAACAGCTGTATTTTTATTAACTAACATTAACAAAGATTAATAAACACTGTAACAAATGGATCGCTCATTGTCAGTTCATGTTAGTTAATACATTAACTAATGTTAACTTATGAACCTTATTGTAAAGTGTTACCACACTTATTAAGTTAATAACCCTCAATGATTTGTCATGCATGAAATAATAACAATAGAAATGCAATAAATTGCATCATAGAGGAAGCAAGCAGCCGCGAATTACAAGAAGTCACAAAAACACAAAGAATTGTTGATGCAACTGCTGAAATAAAGGGAGATTCCTGGATATTATCTAATGACAGCATTTGAGATGTGCTGTCGGTACCATAGACAACGACTTTGCTTGTCCCTCAGTCTGTAAAAAAAGCTAAAATCTCCAAGGCATTCTGGAGGGTTCATAACAGAAATGTGAGGCTATATATTGTTGTAATGAGAGGGCAGACTCAGAAACAAGGAGAGATGGATCTAACAACAGTTAGTTCACCCAAAAATAAAAATTATCTCATAATTTGCTCATCCTCAAGCCATCCTAGGTGTACATGACTTTCTTCTTTCAGCCAAACACAATCTGACTTATATTATAAAATATCCTGGCTCTTTCAAGCTTTATAATGGGAGTGAATGGTCCCAAAAAAGCGCATCCATCCATCATAAGAGGAATCCATACGACTCCAGGGGGTCAATAAAGGCCTTCTGAAGCAAAGTAATGCGTTTTGTAAGAAAAATATCCATATTTATAACTTTCTAAACTATAATCACTATGGCTTCCGGTAACGGTCGTACGCGAGTCTAGTTCTGGTGGAAGAGTGACCTCTGACCCGACCTATACTGTAGGAGTAGCGTAAGCTTAGATGAGAGTCGACGTCTCTCGCGGTTCAAACAAATCTGCATCTTTTTTACTGTTTATTCCCAATCTCATGCAATGGGAATCAATAGATCTCCATTCTACATGCGTCACTGTGAAGATGATTTTTGCTGTTTGTACAAAAAGACCTTTTCAGTGGAAATCACATTCGCTGTCGATAGAGCTGAACTTGTATTGAACCCGGAGCATTCCTTTGAAAGGCACATTAATTAGTGTAAGAAGTGAAATATGTATTGCTGATGGTGTGTCTGCTGTGGCACTGCTCCTCTGCTCTCTGAGACTGAATGGAGGTTCAGTGAAGCTCAGTCTGGATGGCTCAGATAAATCCCCATAAGTCTGCAGTGAGTCTTGCTGTCTGCACAAAGGTTAAGAACTGCACAGCAGCTCTCAGCAGGCCAAAATACACTCACAGTGATCTACTACCCGTTTCCTCTGAATTCTTCTTCCCATCTCGGCCTGGGCTTCCCCAGAGACACGAGAGGAGGAGAGAGGGGGAAGGACAGAAAGGCAGAACCTGATTTCACCAAGTACAACATGTTCCTGGATCAACATCTTTGTTGATACTGCAACAACATTCCAATCAACCAATCAGATTTGAGGGACAAGTTTACAGTTCAAGTTTAGGCCTACGATCAGGCTTCTACGTCTGATTTTAGGGATAATTTATGCGTAGGGTTAGGCTTAGGGGTAGGGTTAGGGTTAGGGTTACATTTTCACACAGAAATGTTGTCCCAGGATCAACAAAATATGTTGACCAAGGAACGCGTCTGACTCAGCAAAATCAGGACGTTTAAAAGAAAGAGCCATGTATGCAAAAGATGAATATTATTGTAAGGAGAAGAGAGCTTTGATTGGAAAAGCAATCAGATCCAGTCGTTATTTACTTGCCCTCGTGGCATTCCAACACTGTTATTTTAAATCATAATCAGTAAATAAAAATGTTCAGTACAGTTCAAAACTACTGCTTTCAAGTCTCACCAATTATGCGTGCCAAGGCTGCATTTATTTAATCAAAAATACTGTAAAAACTAATATGGTGAAATAATATTACAATTTTTAAAACTGTTTTCTATGTGAATATATTTTAAAATTTAATTAAAGCTGTGATCAAAGCTGAATTTTCAGCATCATTACTCCAGTCTTCAGTGTCACATGATCATTCTAGTATGCTGATTTGCTGCTGAAGAAACATTTCTGATTATTATCAATGTTCAAAACATTTATGCTGCTTAATATTTTTGTGGAAACCATGATTCGCTGATGAATAGAACGTTCAGAAGAGCAGTGCTTATTTGAAATAGGAATATTTTGTAACATAACGTTGTTCAATTTAATGCATCCTTTCTAAATACAAGTATTAATTTATTTTGAATTTTTCTTGAAAGATTCTGCTAAATATCTCTTTCATGTCCAATTGAAATATAACAACACAGATTTGAAATTACTAGAGGGCGAGTAATTATTGAAGAAATTCATTTTGGAGTAAACAATTCCTTAAAGGTAGGGTAGGTAGGAATTTTATAAAAAACTTTTTTCCAAATTTGTTTAAACTTTCTATATATATCAATACATAATTAAAATGTAAGTACTCTGGAAAAAAAAGAGTATAAAAATCGAGTGACTCTAGACCGTTTAATCTGCATTAAACACAGCTCATTATTTCCATTCGGGACGAAACAAAGGATTGGCTTAGGCGACTGTCACTCTCTCGCAACCATGGCAACCACCCTTTTGCCACACAGGATCTGCCCATATGCGCGCGCACCCGTTTGATTTGAGGAATTCAAGAGGCACGGAACCTAGGAATAGCAAAACAATGGCAGAGAAAGAGCAATCAAAAATTCACATTACCGGCATATGCAGTTAGCGAAGGCAAACAAGGCAAAAAAGGAAGACAGTACTAGAAAAGGTAATGAACAAAAAGTCTTTGAATAAAACGCGTGTCAATATCCTCGGACCCTAGTTGCACAACCTCCTCTGCTTCGCCCTCGACCCCGGACCTGTCCTCGAGCTGACGATGCGGTACTTGTCTCTGGAGTGTAGTCCTCATCAGAGTCAACAATGCTTTCATCATGGAAACTCTTACATGCAGAACACCGTATATGTTATGAATCTTACACGAAATTCATCTTCATCACAGTGTAAATGATGGTAATGGAAAAACGTGTATGCAATGCAACCTGTTTTTAGCTTTGCCTTATAGATATAACTAGCTCGTTAGCGAATCAAAAAATATATATTTTAAACTTTACCAATATCAATATGCTAGCCTGATAGTGAGTACTAAAATACATCTTATTTGTTTATATTCATAATGATAAAGTTAGATTTTTTTTATTACATGTGATTCTGACATGATGTCACTACATGCACTGTGCTCCTTCCTCTCCGCTCGTCTCAGGTAAATAATGCGTCTTCCAGTTCAGCGGTCGGAGTCGCGCGTTCATGTGTTTTGGGGGCGTGGCTTTGGAAGGAGCCCAGAAGGGAGGGGGTGGAGTGAATGGAAATAATGAGCTGTCTTTAAAACAGTCGTGAGAGGTCTACAGACACTCGATTTTTATACTTTCTTTTTCAGAGTACTTACATTTTAATTATGTATTGATATATAAATAAAGTTTAAACAAATTTGGAAAAGAAGTTTTTTAGACAATTCCTACCTACCCTACCTTTAATAGAAGGGTGAGAAAGAAGACGATAAAAGAGAAATGCAGCTTCTTATCAGTCACATAGGAATCAGTGTGCATTCTTCAGATACTGCTTTCATGTAGTTTAGAGAAAAAGGAGAACACAGAACACAACATAACACATCCAGTTTTGATAAGACCCGAACAAAGCGTTCCAATTATTCCCCCTTCTCATTATAAACTGCCTTTGGAAAGAAAATACACTCACACAAACAATCTCACTCACTCGCATTACACTGTGTTCCAGTAACCCTTGGGCCAACGCTCGTAGTGAAATCAGAGGGGTGTGAAAAAGGGAAATTCCACCTTATTTTTCATCAGTGTTTGGCCTAGAAGCTGCATTTTGAAACACTCACTGGTGTGAGCTGTAATGGAAAGTCATTTATTTGGAAGCAATGTGATGGCAACCAGTCCATTAATGAAAAATCACCATGACTTCTTTATTTTCTGATTATATTATGTTATATTATATTATATTATATTATATTATATTATATTATATTATATTATATTATATTATATTATATTATATTATATTATATTATAATTAATTATTATTATATAATTTATTTTTTACTGTTATTAAATAAAAAATGGAAAATCATCTTTCATAAAGAAAAAATTAACTAAATATATAATAACAACAATTATGATTTATTTTATATTTAATGATAGTTTAACAATTATTTTTTATCATTATTATTATTATTATTCAATAAATAAATGAGCAAACAATAGTGTAGTTTGATACACTTTGTTCCTCAAAGAAACTGTCTGGCCTTCAAAAACTGCAATATTGGCACAGAGAAAAGTGTACGAGTCGAGATCATTTCCCCAAATCCTTCCCACGATACCCAGAATCAGTGTGACATCACACTCTGACATCACTGTGCCAGGCACTGGCCTCTCCGGCAGGACCACGTGACGTGAGATCTGGCTGAGATTCATGTGCAGAAAGCTCATGATGTTAACAGTTTCCACAGTGCCAAACAAGCCTCCAGTTTTACGGCTAAGATCGTGGTTATGAATCAGCGGTGGATGATTATAAAGAGACATCAGGACACCACACTGCTGACATGTGCACTTCTAATCAGTCTGTGAAACAGTTTTTCTCTTTCTGTGTTTTTTCGTCCTATTTTTGGCTTGTCTCTTCCCCTTTTTAAAAGCTTTGTGCTTCTTGAGAAGCTGAGTAGTGAAAGTTATCACATGATTTCTCTCTTCTATTCTGCAGTGATAATCTGTACCAGATGGCGTCACAGTTAGAATGTGTTTCCTGGAATCCTGTGACACCCAGTGTAAAGAGGTAAAGATCAACACTTTCCTTTCCTTTCCTTTCCTTTCCTTTCCTTTCCTTTCCTTTCCTTTCCTTTCCTTTCCTTTCCTTTCCTTTCCTTTCCTTTCCTTTCCTCTTTTCTTTTCTTTTCTTTTCTTTTCTTTTCTTTTCTTTTCTTTTCTTTTCCGTTCCGTTCCGTTCCGTTCGTTCCGTTCCTTTCCTTTCCTTTCCTTTCCTTTCCTTTCCTTTCCTTTCCTTTCCTTTCCTTTCCTTTCCTTTCCTTTTTTCCTTTCCTTTCCTTTCCTTTCCTTTCCTTTCCTTTCCTTTCCTTTCCTTTCCTTTCCTTTCCTTTCCTTTCCTTACCTTTCCTTTCCTTTTTTTCCTTTCCTTTTTTTCCTTTCCTTTCCTTTCCTTTCCTTTCCTTTCCTTTCCTTTCCTTTCCTTTCCTTTCCTTTCCTTTCCTTTCCTTTCCTTTACTTTACTTTACTTTACTTACCTTTCCTTTATGGCATTTTTCTTTGCTTTTCTTTGCTTTTCTTTGCTTTTCTTTGCTTTTCTTTGCTTTTCTTTTCTTTTCTTTTCCTTTATGGCATTTTTCTTTGCATTTTTCTTTGCATGGTGTCTGTTTTAAAGAAAGGACTGCACTCTTCTCTAATGTAGCTCTGCACTTTGAAACAAAAGATCAGTGTGAAGCAGGAGCATGAATTATGCTGTGGTGACGGTAGGAATGAATCCTGCTCAGTCAACCAGTCCAACCCAGATAGAGTGTCTTACCTTGGGTCTGTCGAAGGGGCATTGAGGGGTAGTGTGTGTGTGTGTGTGTGTGTGTGTGTTAAAATGAAGACATCCAGACTGGCTGAAGAGCAGAGGTGAAGTCCCTCTTTTGATTGAGTGTATGTGTGCGTGTCTAGGAGTGCAGATGAACTCTGCCACTGGAATAGGTGACTGGGATGCTGGACAGAATATTTATGCCAGCTGTCTAGATAAAAGATTTGGTCTCCACCTTCCTCACACCCATTGCCATGACAACAGTGTGTTTATCTGCTGAACGGATGAATGGATGGGCTGTGGGAGGACTGGACCAGCAATGGCTGATTATGTAGTCTGAAATGTGAAGTGAGTCGGACAAAGAAGAAGCTTTATAGGTCTTCAGCTCTTCATCCGTTACTCCCCACACTACAGATCCCCCTCCACGCTAACAGTCCTCCTTTGCTATCATTTATGACAGTTACGGCAGCTATTTCTGGCTATAATAACATCCTTTTGTTAATAAGGAGGAAAAGCTCACTCATATATAGCAGAGCTCTCACGTGTTCAACTTGTTTAAATCTGTCCTTTTTCTGGATCTTCTTTACCAGGAATATTATTGGTTTTAGGTTCATGTGCTATGCTATGGAAGCTTGTAATTTTATATACTTTTTATCTCCCAATTCTAACTTTTTTCTTCGTGAGATATAAACTTATAAACCGACTTTTTCCCTCGCAATAGTGAGTTTATGTCTTGTAATTATTGCTTTATTTCTCGCAATTCCATTTTTTTCTCTCTTTATTTAATTCTCACTTTATTTTTCACAATTCCGAGTTTATAATTCTGAGTATAAAAGTCCAAATTTTGAGATATAACCTGGCAATTACAAAAAAGTCAGAATTGTGAAATAGGCCTAAGTCACAATTACATCTTAAAATCTTTAAAAACTTTTTTCTTATATCTCAGCATTTTGGGGAAAAAGTCATACTTTTTTTGTGAGGGTTGTGAGAGATAAACTCGCAATTGCTCTGTGAGATGAAAAGTCACAGTTACCGTTTTTTTTTATTTTTTATGATTTTGCTTACCCTCTGTGAGTGGTCTTGTTTTATCTGCTGTAACTGGTCTCTATCTTTGGATTTGTGTCCAGTCACAGTGGCAGTTATGAGGCCGATCCCTTGGTGTACAGCTGCAGCACACAGTATCACATACACACACATGGTGTGTTCAGAGGATTACAGGTGGGTGTCTGCAAAACACAGAGACAAACTCATACACATACCCATTCAACTCTGCACACACAGTTTGCATTCTCAGAATTACATAATCATAAAGTGCACTGAATTATTATTTATTGCTCATAATATTATCAAAATATTATCAATGTTGAAAACAGTTGTGCTGCTTCATATTTGTGTGGAAAACATACTTACATTTTTTTCAGGATTCTTTGATGAATTGAAAATTCAAAAGAACAGCATATAATTAAAATAAAATTTTGTGTAAAATTATAAATGTCTTTACTTTCACTTTTGATCAATATGATGCATCCTTGCTGAATAAAAATATATATTTTTTTAAATCTTACCGACCCCAAACTTTGGAATAAAGGTGTATATATGCACTTTGTGTAATGTAATAATGTTGGGTTTTTACTGTTGATTATTATTAATGAAACGCCAACAACACACACTCGTGCTGGCGATACATTCAGGTTCAGCTCAAGGTCACACACTCACACACACACACACACACACACACACACACACACACACACACACACACACACACACACACACACACACACACACACTTCCCCCTCTGCATGTGTCGAGTCCAAGGCCAGGACGGAGAGCACACAGTCCGCACCTCAAGAGTAAAAGCACGTGTTTGATTAGTCAGGCCTGTTGAAAACTGAGAAGACAAAAGATCATTAATCATCAATCATGACAACTCAGTTTTGGCATGTTAATGAATATGTTAACGTTTTTTGCTATGCTTCTGCAGAGCACAGTCTTGCTACTGCCTTTATATTCACAGACACACGTGTAAGATATGCTCCTGCTACATGAATAGACATACATTGATCCAGTAGCAGATTTAGGCAGGTGGAGCTGGGGGAGGTGGAGGGTTTCAGAGCAACTCTGATGTAGGAACATGCCTACAGCGAACACTGAACCAGACTATTCTAAGTTGAGCAAGCAATCTCATCTGCAGAATCAGCAGAGGCCAATCAGCTTGTGTCATGTGGTAATAGTGTTTGTAGATTGCAAGTAAAGGACCTATCAGCATGCACCATCTAAAGTTTCATGACTGAACTAGATATATGCATACAGAGCAGAGGAGGTCTCAGTCTCAGTAAGAGGACAGTCTGACTCTACTTCAGTCTGTAGTGTGTGAGTGAACATCCATCAGTGCTTTAGAAAACTGATATTGTCCAGAGAGTAGTGTGTGTTCATGTATGTTTAGAACTTTACTTTAAAGCGTTCCCATTAAGGCTTTTAAAAGATAAACTGATATTTAACAGGCCACAAGATAAAAGGGTTTGTTGAGATGCAGAACTTACGCAGGGTTTGGAAACGCAGAAGTTAAAACAAACAAGGGCTCAAAAGTGCAGCTGAATTGGCAAATAGAGTTTGTTGATTGCCAATTATTCTCCGTTTTTTTCTTCTTCAGGATGTGCGGAGAGTACCAGGCGTCACTCCCTCCATTAAATCATCAGAGAGCAGTGAGAAACGTCCGTTCATGTGCTCTTACCCAGGCTGTAGTAAGAGATACTTCAAACTGTCCCACCTGCAGATGCACGGCAGGAAGCACACAGGTGAGGTCCATGTGGCCCGGACAAAACGCACGATTTTACACTTTCCATTTGGGGTCACAAACAATCCAAACTGATCTTTGCTTTTTCCCTTAAAAAAGATTTACAGCGTTATGCAACATGCATAACAAAGTCATAATTCAGCTATTTTTTCAAACGTCCAATAAGAGTTTGGCAGACATTGACTGCAGACAGGAACTTAAATTAGAAGATGTGACAAGTTCTACAACACACAATTCTAGAACTAAACATGAGGTTAAACAACCCAAAAAGACACTTTACAGTAAACATTAATCATTGCAACACAGTTATTATTATTTGTAAAACCTTAGAAAAAGAATTTCATTCACACATAAAGTGATCTAGTTCACTTTGGATAAAAGCATCTACTAAATGAATGCATTTAAATCTGCATTGCTGTAAATTTTATATAAAATGATAAAACAGTAAATCACCATGGATATTAACACTAACAATAAGGTTAACATTAGTTAACTAACATGAACTAACTATGACAATGGCTTATTTAAACATATACTAATGCATTATTAAAAACACCTCAAAGTTGACCAAGAATCACCAGAATTACGCAAAAACATCTGGAGTTTTGACCTCACGGCATGTAGAGTGTTACAGAAAAATGAATGACACTTAGAAAATATCAACAACGTAAATGCTGAGTTGAAACAGCGCCCCCTTGTGGAAGCTGCAGAGAGCCCAGTGTTGTCCACAGGTTTCCTCTAGTCTAAACACACACACTGTCAGAAGAACAGTTATGATGCGGTTCTCTGTCACGTCCAGGTGAGAAGCCGTACCAGTGTGACTACACAGGCTGTGGCCGCAGGTTCTCCAGATCTGACCAGCTCAAGAGACACCAGCGCAGACACACAGGTTAGTCACGTCTAATAGAAATAAATATCGGAGTTTTGTGGCTTTAGTTCATTAGATTTGAGGTCATTAATATTCTTCACTCTTAAAAATAAAGGTTCTTTACTGGCTTCTTTGGTTCCATGAAGAACCTTCAACATCAATGGAATCTTTCTGTTCCACAAAGGGTTCTTTAATTTTTTTTTAAATGTTCTTCACATTAAGAAAAAATGGTTCTTTTAGGAACTGCTCACTGAAAGCAGTTTTTCTTTGGAAAACTAAAAAAGTTTTTTTCTATGGCATCGCTGTGAAACCCCTCGTTGGAACCTTTATTTTTAAAGAGAGAATTCACCCAAAAATGAAGATTCTGTCATCATTTACTCAACCTCATATCGTTCCAAACCCGTAAGACTTTCGCTCATCTTCGGAACACAAATGAAGATCTTTTTGATGAAATCTGAGAGCTTTCTGTCCCTCCATTGACAGCTACACAACTGACACTTTGACGCCTCAAAAAGTTCATCAAGAGATCATAAAACTAATTTATATGAATTGGTTTAGTCCAAATTTCTCTATCATTTTATATGATTAACAGATTTAATTTAGGCTTTTATTCACATTTTAACATTGATCAGCGAACATCAATAGAAGCTCAACTGAACTTGCTTGACGCGCGAGAACAAACCTCATTGGTTCTTGCAGAAGCTCAAAGGTGATGCGTAACACGAGAACGAACCTCATTGGTTCTTGCAGAAGCTCAAAGGTGATGCGTAACACGAGAACGAACCTCATTGGTTCTTGCAGAAGCTCAAAGGTGATGCGTAACACGAGAACGAACCTCATTGGTTCTTGCAGAAGCTCAAAGGTGATGCGTAACACGAGAACGAACCTCATTGGTTCTTGCTGAAGCTCAAAGGTGATGCGTAACACGAGAATGAACCTCATTGGTTCTTGCTGAAGCTCAAACGTGATGCGTAACACGAGAATGAACCTCATTGGTTCTTGCTGAAGCTCAAACGTGATGCGTAACACGAGAATGAACCTCATTGGTTCTTGCTGAAGCTCAAACGTGATGCGTAACACGAGAATGAACCTCATTGGTTCTTGCTGAAGCTCAAACGTGATGCGTAACACGAGAATGAACCTCATTGGTTCTTGCTGAAGCTCAAACGTGATGCGTAACACGAGAATGAACCTCATTGGTTCTTGCTGAAGCTCAAACGTGATGCGTAACATGAGAATGAACCTCATTGGTTCTTGCTGAAGCTCAAACGTGATGCGTAACATGAGAATGAACCTCATTGGTTCTCGCACGTCAAGTGAACTTGCTTGAGCTTCCGTTTACCACAACCGATGTATGAGTTGATGAATGTTTATATGTGAATAAAAGCCTAAATTCAATCTGTTCATCAAATAAAGTGATCGAGTCTCTTCCGAAAATGTTGGACCAATCCGTTTTATAATCTCTTTATGAACTTTTGGAAGCGTCGAAGCGTCAAAGTGTCAGTTGCGTAGCTGTCAATGGAGGGACAGAAAGCTCTCAGATTTCATTAAAAAGATCTTCATTTGTGTTTCGAAGTTGAACGAAAGTCTTACGGGTTTGGAACGACATGAGGATGAGTAATTAATGAAAGAATATTCATTTTTTGGGTGAACTAACCCTTTAAGAGGATAATGTACCCCTAAAACATGCATTACATATACTTTTAGCATGTAGCATTAAAAGCTTGAACTATTAGAACGTAAAAGTCACAGTCTTTCCAAAAATATTGCTGACTCATCTTGTACTCAGGGGCGTATCCAAACTTTTGTCCAATCAAAGTAGAATTAGATAGCCCCACCCACTAATCCATCACTCTGATGAAGTATCTGAAGCCCACCGCAGCTGTCTCTCTGTCTCCTGCTCTCTTTGGTCCTGTAGGCGTCAAACCCTTTCAGTGTGAGACATGTCAAAGAAAGTTTTCACGCTCAGACCACCTTAAGACCCACACTCGGACTCATACAGGTAAAACAAGTGCGTACGCCTTTTTTAACTTCTCAAAAACCATTTGATCTATTGGTTTCATATGAATTGTTTCCATTAGAGCACATCAGTAAAGTGTGTTGTGTTTTCTCAGGCGAGAAGCCGTTTACGTGCCGCTGGCCCAGCTGTCAGAAGAAGTTCGCTCGCTCAGATGAGCTCGTCAGGCATCACAGTATGCATCAGAGAAACATGAACAAGTTCCAGTCTGCTGTTTGAGACACTGTACATACACACACACACACACACTGTATATAGACACACAGACGCTGAGACACTCTCAATAATGAAGACCTGTCAGTCAGTCAACCACAGCGGTGACTGCACTACATTATCAAAGCATCCCTGTAAGAAGCAAATGTTACTGAATGCATACAAATATGCACTTATATTGGAGTTTTGCCATATTGTATTTGACATGGGAACACTGTCTGGATTATTTTGGATCATCTCATTTTGTACATATGAATTTAAATTTTTAATACTTTTTTTACACACTGTACATGGAGTTGATTGCACTGGGTTTACTTGTATTTCAAAATGGTAAGATAGTCACTTGAATTCATTTCTTAATTTGGAAATAAGTGTAAAAATCACATGCACTGTAATGCTTTTGTATATATTATTTGTCAAGTGACAGCAGTCTTTCTTTACAAAAAAAACCTTTTTTTAATAAACTACATTTAACAAAATTCTCAGGACATCCAGTGTTTTCATTAGGAGAGAACAATCTAATGGTGGAATCATTTCACTCAAATGTTAAATTATAATTTTATACATTAATATATAATGTATGCATATATGCGTGTATAAAATTATAATTTGACGTGTGTGAAAATAATCCACCATTAGATCCTAATATGCACATGTATGGGCATGTTTAATGCAAATTACTACCTGTGGGAAGGGAATATGCTCCCTTATTTAGAAGAATAATTTTGTGCAAATGGAGGATTTTGCGAGAACTTTTTCTGCGCACAGAGATACGCAAATTGTATGAGGTTATTAGTCTGTGAGGCCAAGTATCCTTGAGTCAATCATTCAAAAAAATAGACTATGTAGTGACAGACATTTTCATATTAAAAGAATAAATTTGCCCATCATAGGACTGCTTACAGCTGCACATGGAGTCCTTACACTAGACTAAAAAGTGTAACTTCTTTGAACAAAAAATATGCAACGAAAGGAATAATTTCTCCCAAAATATGGTTTGGAGCATTTATTAAAAACAGTGTACAAAAACAAAACTGCATACAAACATACACCAATGTGAATACAAGCAAGCAAGACCCCAGAAGAGGTTGAAGATAAATGTTCGTACACTGAGGACGTTCTGTTCGCTCAGTGTGGAGTCATTTCTATGTACACATCTAATCCTCGTCCTGTTCAGCAAACAGTGTACGCCGCCATGGTTTGACTTCACTGCACAAAAACTGTTAATGATTGTCCTAAAATGAATGAGCGCCCACTCTGAACACATGCATAGATCAGGAAGACAGTCTGGGCTTTGAATGGCCTTCAAGTTTCTATATACAAAAAGACAAAATGCTACCAATCTTTGCATTTGCATGATTTCTTATTGCCACTATTAAACACAGAATTGTTCGAAGCTTATCAGGTGTGAACATTTGACTTGTTCTTGCAGGGGGAAAAAAGATCAAGAAAAAATAAAAAGCAGCAAGATCTCTTCAAGATCAAGGAATACAAATTTCAATCTTGCTCAGACAAATTAATATATACATACACGTACATTCAAGCTTCTAGAAATCAATCGCATTTACGTAACATTACAAATGACAGCCTAGACTAGAATAAAGTGCATGATTGCCCAGAAACACTTTGCCATAACGGAAGGGTATTCTCGTCTTGAGGCAGCAGGCGTTGTGGAGAGGTCAGCGGGAGAGGTCGTCATCTTGAATCATGTATCGTCATCTTAAAATTACGTCAGACATTCCAATCAGAAGTCTCAGTTCCCAACATGAACCCTGATTCGCCGGTTAAGCTCCTCCCCTGCCAGCAAGCAAGGAAAAGCATGTCTTTCATTGGTTCATTCAAAGGAAAGGAGCTGATTGGTCGAGAGGTTTGGCGGATGGACGGCAGCTCTCAGCGGTTCCTCACGCTGTCATCTTCATTCGTCCTATGAGCAAAGAAAAAAAAGGGTGGGAATTACATACACAATCATGACTAATTCCTGAAGCATTTCCAGTTTCCAGGAAATACAGGGCTTACACAGCACACTGTTGCAATGGAAACCACACAACAGAATCATCTTCCAACTTCTGCACACTATTTTTACCATACGACTCGTCTGAAGGTTCAGATTGAGTTTTTGTTACTCATTACTCAGGAGAAACACTCGCTCTGTTGATAAACCTAGTAAGGTGCATCATCCCTACACAATGTACACCACGTTATGGCCTAATTATAAAGGTAGCATTGCATGTAGCCTTTACAGAGGATCCAAGATTGTGGGAAAAACGAGAGAAATGTTGACACTAGAGTAAAAGGTGTCAGATTCAAGGCCTGTTCAGACCAAGTCAAATATTTGGTTGTGATAAACATTTGAATGAATAGCTGTTCAGATCGACACAAACATTTGCATGTGGTCATTGCAACAGTTTTTTTTTTTTTTTTTTTAACAGAGGCGTTCTAATCTCTTTTTCATCGAGATGAGATTCCTCTGTATTGCTCACTAGGTTTTTGGAACAGAGTTACTGTAATCAGTACTGAACATTTCTCAGACTCATTTATTCTCACATGATAACAATGAAATCACATTTGTCACAAACATTTTTTTGTTATCCTTTGTCACCACCACAGGGCAGCCCAGCCAACCAAAAGCAGAGCTATAGGTGAAGAAGACATAAAGAGAAATAACATCCAAACTCTTTTTCGCCACTCTCTTACTCGCACACATCAACATTAACAAAGACAAACAGTGAATACAGTGAACAACTCCAAAAACCACAAGACAACAGGTACAAATACACTGGACAAAAACAGTAAGCTTGTACAAGACCAAACACAACAAAACAAACAAAAAAGACAAGAACAAAACAGCAGCTGATCCCAATTCACACACACACACACACACACACACACACACACACACACACACACACAGAGAAAGCTTCCTGGGGTTAAAGGCGCTGTGTTAGATGGGTGGGCATTGACGAGGTGACACGTGGGGCACCATGCCATGCTGAGCGTTTCATGCCAAGCGACCAACCACATAAAACCCCACCTACCTGCCCACCGTCCCCAACCAATGGGCTGCTTCTGTCTACCTGACTATCTGGAAACCAACCAATTACAGCGTCACAATGCAAAGAACAAACGTCCCTTTCACACAGTGTGACCTGTACTAAATGTTCCATGTCAGATGTTTATCAAGGCTGCTGTTATGACATTATTGCATTATTATATCAGATTATTTGCAAAAAGTTCCTTTAGAATCTAATCTAAGGTGGTGTTTTTGTCATCGAGTGACCATTGGCTTTAGAGTGAAGTCTCTCGGCTCACCTGCGGACAGCTGACTGTGGGACCTGCGTCGGGTGGAGGGGGTTTTAGAAGTGGAGGAGAGGGTTGAACCTGCGCTGCTGGCCCTTGAGATGGGGAGGGGCACAGGGGTCACGGGAGGAGAGTCCAGCTACAGCACAAAAAGAACCATTATTTTGTGATGTTGGCCTGCATTTGTGGGCCCTATGAAATCAGTTTTTTTTTCTTCTTTTTTCCCCCAAAGTTTCCAATTTTCCTTTCTGAGTTTTAAATCACCGCTCTAGCGCGCGGTGACACTTTGAAAGCACTTAGCTTACCCCAGTATATTCAGTGGTATCTAGCAGCAATGAATTTAGAAGTGACCAAACACATCAACGTTTTCCCTATTTAAAAACAGTTACACGAGTAGTTATACGACCAAGTATGGTGACACAAAATAAAACGTGGCGCTTTTCTAAGCGGGTTAAAAAGGATAACTATAATGTATGGCGTAATAGCACTTTTGGAAGTACTTCGACTGGCGCAGTAAAAAGTCACGCCTGATCCTCTTCCTCTCACTTCTGTCAATAGTGGAAAGAGGATCAGGCGTGACTTTTTACTGCGTCAGTCGAAGTACTTCCAAAAGTGCTATTACGCCATACATTATAGTTATCCTTTTTAACCCGCTTAGAAAAGCGCCACGTTTTATTTTGTGTCACCATACTTGGCCGTATAACTACTCGTGTAACTGTTTTTAAATAGGGAAAACGTTGATGTGTTTGGTCACTTCTAAATTCATTGCTGCTAGATACCACTGAATATACTGGGGTAAGCTAAGTGCTTTCAAAGTGTCACCGCGCGCTAGAGCGATTAAGTGCACGCACTGAGATGAGAGAGGTATGTATCAACTCGTTTTAGTTAAGGGAATAACAGTTTAATATGAAAAAACAGTGGAGTATCCCTTTAACAACAATTTATTAAAAGTTGAACAAAAAAAGTACATTTCATAGTTTCACAAATGGATTCCATTTTAATGGCTTAATTACATTTTAATAATCAGAAAGCATGGTTAATAAATTGAATTCACACGTTACATTTTTTATAATTTATACATTTTTACAATAATAAGGCCCTATAAAATGTTTTATTTTTTCATAAATTCTCTGTCGTCTTAATTTTTTAGATTCATGATTTGATTACTTTGGTAATCAAATGAAGGCAAAACAATTTACACTTAACAATTTAATTAATATTTTAAAATGTAACCAAATTCCTTTTATTTTGTGGCAAACAAATCTGCACAACAGAGGTTCACTGTTATCACAGTGTGCTCTATCTTCAACTTATTTAGACAAACAAAAGACTGGGTTTGGACTGTGTTGCCTTTATAAGCACTACAACTCAAGTTCCCACACAAATCCTATTTTAAATATAAACCGGAGAGGAGTGAAAGTGGAACAGTGAGTGTATTGTGGCCCACTGCAGTCGCTTCAGAGAAAAGGTTGTGGGTGAAGGACTTGAGACCTTTCATTCAGATCTCAGAGATGGTTCTTCCAGACATGGACACATGAGAATGCGTGTAGTTGTGTTCGTGTACCTCCACGCTGTCATGAGTTGGTGAGGAGGACGTCGAGGAGTTCTCTGCTTGGCGGCGTGAGGAAGACGAGGGGCCGATCTCAACAGTCCGAACACGCTGAGCAAACTTCAGAGAGCACACCGACTCACTGACGTTACTCTCTAGAGGAGACACCTGAGACAGAGAGGGGAACATCGCAGTTTAACTGGTGAGAAGCTGCATCCCGGAGAACGTGAAACCGCAGGCTAATCTAACATGACAACATACAGTGTTTCACTTCTGTAATGTTCTGCATTTCTCAGTTATTTAATGTTGGCTTTATGTACCTGCACTGTGTACAGTGAGCTATGATTTCATAATTTTCCCTGTCCATGTGGCTCTGGTTTCATCAGCAGTTTTTTTTAAATTAATGTTTTAATTAAATAAAAATTGATCTTATGACGTGAACAGCTTTGAGTAGAAAGTCCTGTATTGTCATCTAGTAATTATGACATGGTGCGAACAGGCAGCATAACATCCACTGGGAAATTGTACACAAAATGACCAGGAACATTCATGGGTAAATTAAATACGTTTTGATTTACACTACCGTTCAAAAGTTTGGGGTCAGTAAGATTTTTTAATGTTTTTAAAAGAAGTATCTTCTGCTCACCAAGGCTGCATTTATTTGATAAAAAACAGTAATATTATGAAATATTATGACAATTTAAAATGACTGTTTTCTATTTTAATATATTTTAAACTGTAATTTATTCCTGTGATCAAAGCTGAATTTTCAGCATCATTACTCCAGTCTTCAGTGTCACATGATCCTTCAGAAATCATTCTAATATGATGATTTGATGCTCAAGAAACATTCACTATTATTATCAATGTTGAAAACAGTTGTGTACAATTTTTTTTTCAAAATTCTTTGATGAATAGAAAGTTCAAAAGAACACCATTTATTTAAAATAGAGTATTTTCTAAAATTATAAATGTCTTTACTGTAACTTTTGATCAGTTTAACTCATCCTTGATCAATAAAAGTATTGATTTATTTTATTTCTTTCCCCAAAAAATAAAATTAAAATTCTTACTGACCCCAAACTTTTGAAGGGTAGTGTTTAATGTTACAAAAGCTTCAGATTTCAGATAAATGCTGTTCTTTTGAACTTTCTATTAATCATAGCATCATGAAATAAAAATGTAAAAAACTGTTTTCAACATTGATAATAATCATAAATGTTTCTTGAGCATCAAATCATCATATTAGAATGATTTCTGAAGGATCATGTGACACTGAAGACTGGAGTAATGATGCTGAAAATTCAGCTTTGATCACAGGAATAAATTACACTTTACTGTATATTCACATAGAAAACAGCTGTTTTAAATTGGAATAATATTTCACAATATTACTGTTTTTGTTTGTATTTTTAATCAAATAAATGCAGCCTTGGTGAGCAGAAGATACTTCTTTTAAAAACATTAACAATCTTACTGACCCCAAACTTTTGAACGGCAGTGTAATTTCGTCTTAACTACAACAGACTTTATAATTCTATTAGTCCATGACAAAGTTTTCTTTCTGAGGCGATTAGCTAGTATAAAACAACAGGAGAGTGTGTGCACAAAACTGCTTAAAATACTGTGCCTGCTCATGCTGTACAAAGTACAGTCTTAATAAACAGCCATAAATCCATTATAATCCACTCAAAATGTGTGGAGATTTAGAGTACGCCCCTCTCCACACACTGAGTGCCATTGTAACCCTGCTGACGCGACACACCTGCACCATCATGAGGGTCTTGCTGTCTCCGCTGAGCGAGTCCTGCAGAAGGTACGTGAGGCGGGAGTTCCTGAAGGGCACGTGTGAGTGTTTGGAGCGCAGGGCGTTGATGACATCGCCCAGCGCCGACAGTGATTTGTTGATACACTGAGCCTCACGCAGACGACTGCCCTCGGCGCCGGATTTGGCAATCCGTTCTGAACCGGCCAGATCCACCAGATTTAGCTTACCTGCAATTGACAAGTGATTGTTTCATATTTGCATTTCAATTGAACTGTGTATTTAATTGATAACAATTAAAAAGGGCTGTGTGTGTACCTGAGGTACGGTGGCCCGTTGAAGAGTTGAAACCCGCCACTGTGACGATGAGGAGGGCATGCGAGCGAGAGCTGTGTTCGTTTAGATTAGTGCATGCTGTTGCCCTGTTCATGTGACCCAGGTCAAACACCTGCAGGGTAAAGGTTATAAATAACGGATTAGGCTAAAATGAATTGACGCTTGTCTATTCGACAAGACCTTGCACTGGAGCACTGAATATTTAATATCTTGGTGGATTCTCTCAGAGGGCATTAACACAGAACTAGCTTCACTTTTCTAGCTGTTTTTGTAGTTATTAGTATTAAACTGTAAAAATGTTGGTAACACTTTTAACTGTCCTTGTTACATGTTCTTAGAGGACTATAGTAATAACAGTAAATTATGCTTTTATATTTATATTAAAGGCACACTGTGAAGGAATTGTGTTTTTGTCAAACAGCGACCCCTAGAGTTGCTATGGAATACTTGCACTGTTGTAAATACCCCTCCACCCCCCCACCTCCCACCCTGTACAGCGGTACCTGCATCGGGCATGGAATAGGCACAGATAGACTCCGAAGACATGATTATTGCAATTTATCATAATAGTTTGCAAATTGTACTTGTTTACACTATTTACAACCTCTACGTTAGGCTTATTTATGTCCTGATAATTATGTGAGATATTAAAAACTGTTCTCATGATAATCGCAAGAATCAACGTCAACAGCGTCGTCTGATATCCCTCAGGACTACGTGATAAATACACCTCACAACACCTGAGTTCAGCTGGCAAACTAGTTCGTGAGGCAAGCTATAAAACATAACGCAAAAAACACGTAAGAGAAACGAGTGTTTTTTTAGCAAGTCTGTTAACAGCTCTGATAATCGAAAGCTAGCTAGACATATGTGGAAATTATTGGACTGGTCTAATTATCAGCAATAAATGAATGAACAGCATATAAAAAAAACATACTACAAGCAAGCGCTACAACATAGAATGCAAACAAATTTACAAATAAGAGATTTATTTACTGGCCACTTCATGCGTTTTCTCAGATCGGATTTCTGATTTATCAAAACAATTCCATTTACAATTACACCTGGTCACATAAATGTGTTTTTGCGAAACGGATTTAAATCCGATCTTCAATTCCCGCGCTGTATGCAGATTTAATGGAGTGCACGTCACCGAAAGCAACAGATATGAACAGCATTTTATTGATCATCAGCTAAAATTTCAAAATCAAAGACCGCAATAAGAGAGAGCAGTAACAGCCCTGGTAAGATCATTTCATTTCTTTACTTTTAATGATGATGATTGTGTGTTAAGCGTCTGCGACTTACTTTCACTTTTTGCGATAGTTTGCACGTTCTCTTGATGAATAGCCTATGCTCAGTTGCTCATCTGCGGTGATGTGTGTTCCAGTAGCGTCGTCATATCTGTCTATAACATATAGCCTATAACACGCTCTCACACGTTTTTATTTTTAGCATTTTTGAGAGGAGTACAATTTACATGTGGTTTCAACAACCAGATGCATTTACACTTGTCCAGTTTCGTCTGGAATGCGGCACAGACCTCCTCCTGAAGTGGTTTGAGCGATCGGATTCAAATCCGTCTTGAATGTGTTTCGGAGGGCATTTACACCTGGTCTTTTCACGATCGGATAGCTATCCCATCTGAGAAAACGCATGAAGTGGCCAGGTGTAAACAGCCCCATGACAAAAACATACGCACGAAAGCCGAAAACAAACGCTGGTTGGCCTCTCACGTCCAAATTTGACGAAGTGGTGGGGGAAGTGACGTATGCCGTAAAGCAGTCGAATTTTGTAGTTCTTTTTGTGCTCTGGTTACTACCCGAACCCCGAAGTTACGTAGTGCCAGTAAAAGCGATACAGACCCCGTCAGGCTATGGCAGACGTGTCATTCAACCTATTGTAAGTTGATGTACCATCACAAGGGTCTTGGAAATATATTATGAAGGTTGAAAAGTTTCACAGTGTGCCTTTAAGTATATTTTCAGTTTTCAGAGCAGAGTAACTATGGACAAGCTCCACTAACGTCTTGCCTGACAAAACTGACAAACTGGCCTAACAAGCACATTTTTTTTTGCTTGAAAAGTATGCATGTGCTACCTTTTCCTTGAAAAAATTATAATATTTTGGGTCCCACTTTATATTAAGTGTCTTTAACTACTATGTCCTAACATTTGAATTTATCATTTGATACATTGTTTTTACATTATACTTATATTTAAAAATCACCTGCATGTAATTACAGCTGTAATTAATGTAATCACATCTACAATTACTGTTACTGTTGACCCTTCCCTTTTAACTTCACCTACAAGTGTTTTGCAAAACAAAATGAATGCAATAAGTACATTGAACCTAATTTTGTTATCTAATGTTATATTCCTTTGGACTAAAGCCAGTTCTCAAGTGTGGAGTAACGACAGGCGGTTTGGATGCTGTGAGCTTTCACCTTGTTAATGTCCTCCACGCTCTCCACTGTGAACTCTGAGAGTCCTGGCACATACAGCTGTCCACTGCCGTCTGGACACATCTTTATATCCAGCTTCTCATTGGGATTGTCACCCAATAGGTTTCTAAAAACAGATTCAGATAAATGCAAATGAATAAAACCAATCCAGCTGCTGTATTAGGAAGCTTTGCAGAAACTCAACAATCTGTTGGAAGTTGCAGAAGGTTTTTCCCTATTGTGTCGTATATCAGAGTGAAATTGCTTCTCAAACAAGAACATTTTTTAGGATGGGTCTTGATTTTGTCCATTGGGAATTGATTGGATGGTTGTGGTTTGCTATTAGTCGATCTCAGGTGAGTGACAGGTTTCCCAACCCTCATGCCAGTAAATACCCCATCAGAGAAGAAAAGATGTCAATGCAAGAGGGAGGGGAAGCCATCTTGTTTAAAGATTACTAGTGTATATAAATTTGGGGCACAGATTAATATTATAGAGGCAAGCAGAATCTGTTGGAGTTACGTAACCCAGCAGGAGGGGAAAAGTGAGGGACAGTGTGACAAACAGACAGGACCAGCAGAACTGGATGCGTGATCTGTGATCTGTTTATGTCTTACAGATGGCCTGAGAGATTTTAAATCTAATCTGTTTTTACATAACTGTTGACCAGCAGAATTTGTGGCACACACACACTTCACAGTGACACTGGGACAATTATATAAGAGTGCTGAATATGCTGCAGTGTGTCTGGAGTGACGTGCTCACAGACGCTCACACACCTTTGATAATCATCAAATTCAACCTCCCACTTCCACTGTGTGGTTCTACTTGTGTGTGGTTTTCTCACCGAAGTGTCTCATTGTAGATTTCCACCATGCTGACAGTGATCTTATAGTCCCAGTCAGGCTTTTTCTCAGACACTTCAGAGAAGAGCAGCCGAAGAGCACGCTGGTTAATGCCAGGGTCCTCAGGGACCCCCTAGAGAACAAACAGAGACATGAAGTACGTACTAAAATTTGAAAACCAATATGCTACAGATGATAATCGATAAATGACTGATTTAAAAATGCAATGCTATTTTTTTAATAAATTAAATAAAACTATTTTGTGACACTAAAGACTGGGGGGTGATGATGCTGAAAACAATCAGCTTGCCATCACAGGAATATATTACATTTTAAAATATATTTAAACAGAAAATTTAAAATTGTAATAATATCTCAAAATATTACTGCTTTTACTGTATTTTTTATCAAATAAATACACCCTTGGTGAGCAGAAGAGACTTCTTTCAAAAACATTAAAATAATCTTACCTACTGCAAACTTATGAACTGCACTGTATGCATCTACTTTGATAATGTGCACTGATTAGATATTTCACAAATATGAAAGGGACTGACATCACAGTCAATGCAGTTAACATACCTCCATAGTGTAGGTCTTTCCAGAGCCGGTTTGCCCGTAAGCAAAGATGCATATGTTAAAGCCATCAATACAGGAAGTGACCAGAGACTGCACTTCCTGGAAGACCTGTCCAATCACAAGAGAAGGGACTGTATAATAACTGATACAGGAAATACAACCATATAAGAAACGATGAGTTCAGGGACTAACCTCCTCCTGAGTGGCCTGAGTGGGAAAGACTTTGTCAAGTTCAAAGGTCATGAGCTTGCCCTTATTGGATAAGTAGAGAACAGCATCATCATCAAGGTCAAAGGTCACTATGTTTTTGGTGTCAGCAGCATCTGTTTCTCCAGCACACACGGGGCGTACGCGACACAACACACGAATGTTTCCTGGAAAACAAGATGATAAAGTCTTCCTAATTAGAATGTAAACATCTAATTTGATTCAAAGAAATTAGACATTTTGTGGAGATAATGCATCCCAGACACGATTCCCAGGTCTCACCTTTGAGGCGCACCAGTTCATTGTGGCATTTCTTCCTCAGGTTCATCTCCCGCTTATATTTCCGCAGCAGTTCTTGGTTTGCACTGCTCACCTCTCCAATCACCTGACAGATCTGTAATCACAGACAAAGCTCACTTCTTAATGAGAGGCAACGAAGGCGGAAAGAAATAAAACACATCATGCTTTAAAGAAGAGGGTCTTGATTAAGTGGTGGAAATTACGGATGATGGGCACAGAGAGAGATTTAC
Source organism: Abramis brama (assembly GCF_963993115.1). Lineage (NCBI taxonomy): Eukaryota > Metazoa > Chordata > Actinopteri > Cypriniformes > Leuciscidae > Abramis > Abramis brama. The sequence continues at coordinate 5,553,361 of NC_139971.1, forward strand.
AATTACACACCCACCACAGGTGTAGCGTGCAGGTGTAACTCAAAATATCTCAGTTACATAACTCAATTAAAAGTTTGTGTGTGGAGGTTTTAGGGGCGTTTAGATAACTATGAAATAATTCACACATATTCACATTTCTTTAAAATATTTAGCAAATAATAACGATAATAATGATATAACAGTTTAAATGCTTAATTTTTTTCTTAATTATATTAAATATTATATTATATCCAGGGCTTGACATTAACACCCACCAACCTTCCAAAAGAATTTAATTTTATATATAATATATACACTTTTCAATTGTAGTTTTTTAAAAAGGCATCTGAAATAATAAACAAAGTGCAATGTAGTGTTTGATACATATCGATACTGAAATATCTGAAACACTTCCAATACTCATTTTCTGCAGAATAAATACATGATACCAGCTGCGCTTTCTCACTCTCTCATCTCTCCGACAGCGAGTTACACACAAACCTGCCTCCCCTCACTCACTCGCGGGATTGTGTGTATTGTGCATAATTTTACTCATTCCCGCAGATTTTGTGCTCACACCCAAAGTGCGCACACATAAAGTCACCTCTCAGTACTAAATTGTGTTGTTTTTTTGCTTTTGAATTTATTTTGGTTTATTACGGTATTTCTATCACGATCTGGCAACATGAATGAGTCAAGGCTTGTACCTCTTCCTCTTCCTTTATTGCACCGCACATTCAGATGAGAGACACATCCCTGATGCATGTTACAATACATCAACAACCAGTTCGGTTCCGTACTCACTGCACAGAATTTTTGTGAATGCAGTTGTCGCTCCTCGTAAATGACTGTACTGTGTGTATGTATGTGTATAGAACATGATTAAGCACTAAAAGGTGACCTGACAACTGAATTTAGCTGCAGTTTGAACGAGCTGTGGTCAGGCTGGTGTGTTTGTCTCACCTCCTGCTTGGCCTCAGTGATGGCTTTCTCCAGCATGTAAGGGAAGTCCTGCACCTGTCTCTTCAGACAGTTGTAATCACAGGTGAGGGTTCTCAGGGCCGGCTGCAGGGTCAGGAGGTTCATCCGCACACCTGCACAAACAGACCATTAGAGGCAGTTGTAGTTCATGTTCACCACAAGATCAAAAGACACTGACTTTACAATAAGGTCTCATTCGTTACCATTAGTGAATGCATTAACTAAGTATTATTACTAAGTAGAAGTATTGTTAGTTCTTAGTCCATGTTAACTAATGTAGTTAACTAATGTTAACAAATGGAACCTTATTGTAAAGTGTTACCAATGAAATATATGAAAATTATATAAAATGAAGCCAATTTGAGTGTCATTACTCTATTTTTTGCATTGTGATATTTATAATTTTTATTTTTTTGCGCCAGCTTTGTTTTTGTCATTTCCAATATTCTCAAACAGTGATTTGATTAAGGTGAAGAATCAATAAGGTTTACGCCAAATGATCTCAAGACACAATGTCAAGATTAAATAAAGAGCAATTACTAAGCAATAAAAAAACCCTGCATATGTATACAAGTCTTTACAAATACTACAGTAATAAAATTACTGATAAAATATGATTTTAATATAAGCCTATACATATTTTAGTTTAAATATATTTTTGGTTAAAATTTATTTTAAGGTGTCCTTGGTACACAAATAAGTACTGAGTAATATTAATGTACTAACAACATGTAGAGTTAGGGTTGGGTTTAGGGTTAGTTGCTTGTAATTATGCATAATTTAATGTTATTTCTATATTATATAAGTACATGTAATGCGTAACAAGTGTTCCCTATTTTTTGCATTGAGGCTGAATTTTCATGAAAATAATGTCACAATGCAAGACATCATAAAGGTCCTAATGGGACAATATAATTACTAATTTCTTTTTTTGATTTGAAGGTGAAACACAGCCTGTAATTAACAGGTTTTGTGAGCTTCACTGAAGTCTCACCTGCTAGGTTCTCATGGACGGCCTTCATCTCACTCTCCGCCCTGATGAAAGCTTCTTCGATCACTCGGTTCTTCTCCTCCTCCAGACTCTGCATCTCTGCCTCCAGCTGGCCCTGAGCCCTCTCCATCTCACCCTCATACACCAGGATCTAACACACACACACACACACACACAGACAGAGCTGTCAACACATTTTACACAAGGAGTTACATCTAAATTAATTTACACCATAAAGGGATAGCTCACCCTAAAATGAAAGTTAAGTCATCATTTACTCACCCTGGTGTTGTTCTAGTGCCGTAAGATCTTTCTTTTATGGACCACAAAAGGAGAATTTTTAACAAAATGTCACACTCGCGCTTGTCCATATAAAGGTAGGGAATAGCAACCAGTATCAAGCTTTTTAAAAAAGACACAAAAGTACCACAGAATGATCCTATGCGACGTGCAGGATATTCCAAGTGTTCAGTGGGTGTACGGTAGGGTTTGGTGCGCTCTTGTCAATCTTGATTTATCACAACTTGTGTGCTTTTTCTGGGCGAGACAGAGTGAACTACTAGTCTCAAGAACATAGAATATACAGCATGTGTTGATTGGGATCAAAAAAGCTTGCGAGCAGGACATTTTTGAAAAATTCTCCTTTTGAGATCCATAAAAGAAAGGAGGACATACAGCATTAGAACAGCACCAGGGTGAGTAAATGACTTTCACTTTAGGGTGAACTGTCCCTTTAATTGAGCTTTTACAATGACAGCGAGTACATTTGCAACTCACTGTATGATTGGTTGATTGTAGCTGTTTGTACTGAACTATATCAGAGTCACTGTCAGTGTAAACACCCCTATACAGATGTACACACAACAGATGAACACAGATGCATCAGAAAACCTGTGTTCTGCTTTCAAGCAAAGCCAGTTATGATTTCTGAGATCTCTGACCAAAGCAACACAGACACCACCAGCATTAAAGACGTCATCTACTACTGGCCACAGTCATTTGTTAGACAGATTTAATGTAGTTAGGTTAAGTGACCTGTGGGGTGGGTGGGGGGGCTGTTGGTCACATACTTGGGAGGGGCATCTGGGGTCACACACACCATCAATACTGTACATCTGCAGTACACAACGGAGTGACATCAACTATTTCACAGTAGATCATGGGAATACTATTGCAAGAACACAAAATTGCGACCCTGAAGAGAATGTGAGCTAGTTACTCTGCAAAGTTTCAGGTTTTCATAGGTCAAAAATGAGCATCAGCCAGCATGAATCTACATTTGCAATTAGCACTTAAAATGGGACAAAGAAACCTCAAATATATGATTTCCTATAATCAAAGTTGCAATCTGACCCATGACACATTTTTGACCTTTGACCCCTGCCGGCTGCAGAGTAATCTGTTTGACCTTGGAGAGCCTGTGGTTGACCTCTGTGTTACCCCCACCCACCGCCTTGGAGAGCAGACCATATAGACGGCCGCGGTCCATCCTCAGCTGCAACGCAAGTGAAGAGAGAGAGCTGTTAACCTGCTCTTCCACAACACCGCAATCACAGAGGCCTTCAACTAGATTCATGGAACACCGTCATACAAAATGGAATTTACAGTATAGTGTGGAATGTTACGGAATCTGGTAAAAGTTGGATGAATAAATAAAAGTAGAGCTGTAAATGTAATCAATTTGCGATATGGATAAGTGTCTCTGAATATTAAACCATAAAATATGTCTGCATGTTCTGCATGTCTCTGTGTGAATGAACGGAGCAGATCCATCTACTACACATCCTCAAGCATGAGTGACGCTCGTGGTGTTTCAGCGTCTGCGGTCTCACTATATCAGGACATGAACACATGAACTTCACCTCCAGAGCTGCTCTGACAGTCACTTCACCATTTCATCTGAGAAAACTATCATCAGACACAAAGGGCGTTGCAACAACCAGTTAAAAAAAAAGAAAAGAAAAAGAAGTTTGGTTTAACTTTCAGAAATAATGAATTATATTACTAGTTAAATAAAGTGAGTGTAACGGTAACATGCACTTCTCAAAATAATAACAAAAGTAATAATACAGTTTAATAAAACTTTATTTTTACAGAATACCACACAATTTTCCTCCAAGTTTTAATTTAAAAAAAAAAAGTAGAATTATGTCATGCAGCACTTTGCCAAATAAAGAACATAATTGTTCAAATTGAATTTGATTACATTTTAAAAGACTAATTAAATTGCAAGTTAGATCATAAATTTAGCATTTTATTTTGCACTAAATCATAAAATAGAATCTAGAAAAAGTTAAAACAGTTTAAAAAAAAAATAATTAAAACGCGAAACGCAAAATTTTGGAAAAAATTAAACCGGATATCATAGGGCCTCATTAAACTTATAATCAAAACACTTGGGATTTGAGAAGACGTGAACACCAGAACAACAGACCATCACGGTCACCACAAACGGGGTCAGATCTGAGAAGCACCCGGCCACATGATAATCCAGGACACTCAAAATGCTAAGAATGTATCAGAGCGATATGGATAAGTGTCTCTGAATATTAAACCATAAAACATGTCTGCATGTTCTGCGTGTCTCTGTGTGAATGAAGGGAGCAGTTCCGTCTACTACACATCCTCAAGCATGAGTGACGCTCGTGGTGTACAGGTGTGTACAGGAGTGTGAGTGTGATACCTGCTGGCGGAGCTGACCGCTGGTTCTCTGGGACTCGTGGAGCTGCTGTTCTAGCTCTCTGAGGAGCTGTCTCTGCACACACAGCTGCTCCTGCAGCGCCTGGTTACGGGCCTGAGCCTCCATTAAAGCCTGCTTACACTGAGCCGACTCCACTTCAACCGTCTTGGTCACATACTGCAGGAAGAGTGAGAAACAGACACATTAATTCACTTTTATGAGGTGTTCATCAGCCCTGAGTATGTGCCTTCAAAGGCTATATGGTATCCTAAATGTAGAGAGAATATATATATGCAGACTGAAGGTGCAGTAGAGCTGACTATTTAAGGTTAAATATGGAAGGAAGAAAATGGAAATTGAGCCGGACTCTGAGTTGGCCATTCTGAGGGAAATTAATAAGAAGGAATAATTGTCTATCTCTTTCAGTATGGATAATTTCTCTAGATGTGGAAACTGGACACGGTACTTGATGCTTGTTGTGAGTGAGTTGTAAATAAGAAATTGTGATTTATCAATAATGACAAATTATATTTATTCAGGAAAATCTGAAAGTCTCTATTCTGGGAATATTAACACCTCATACCTTCTTTTATTGCTGTATTTTTGTATTATATTTGTTTTTTAGGATGTAACAACATCTACCCTTACATTACTTTAATTATGGACATTTGTCTTTGAGGCTCTTTACATTACTTTGTTTCTACTTCTGTTCATTTTAAATCCACTGTGGGAAAGATGTTCCAGTACTCAAGTATGACTGTTTATAATATGTATGTGATTATACAGAAACAAAGAAATACACATTTAACATGAATAATTATCTTGTGTTCACTTCTTTAAATAATACACACAATGAAATGCATGAATCAATCATAACAAAATGCATAAATCATTAAACAAATAGCATGGAGGGGACAGAAACAACATTAAACAATGTTATAAACACATCATCTGCATTAACTGGCGTTTATTTTATGCAAAACTGTTGATGTATGTATGGTGTTTTAACATGAAGTGTGTGTTACTGTACATTCACAGTCAGACATCATAATAAAAGTACTCTTTTTGAATAATGTCTCTAGTCTCAAGGTCTCAATGTGACACTGTTATTTACTTTTTTGGGCCTTACATGCGTTTAAGCGTTTGCTAAATAACTCAAATCCACAAAAAGCCTCTACGATAGAAGTTCAAACTTACATTTCAATAAAATATTTTGGCAACACTTTATTTTAGTGTCCTTGTTACATATTTTATATATACTTATTGTAGTAATAACAGTAAATTATGCATAATTACAAGCAACTAACCCCAAACCAAACCCTAATCCTAAAATAAGTACATGTAGTTAATTGATATTACTCAGTACTTAACAATATATAATTACACTGCAACAAGGACACCTTAAAAGAAAGTGTAACCAGCATTGAACAATTTCAAATCAACAATGAAACCTGAAAACTCTCTCAAACATTGTGCTGTTATCACTCTCACCTTGACCTGCGGTGGCTGTGCAGCCTGGAGAGACAGAGCTTCCTCAGCGTCACGGAGCCGAGAGGTCAGCTGATCCTCGCTCTGGCTCCTGTGGCATGACGCCTCCTCCAGCTGCTTCTGGAGTTGCTGTCTGTGGTGCGCGGCCTCCTCCAGCTGCTCCTGCAGCTGAACGACTACACCCGTCCTCTCCTGCACCTGCTGCTCCAGCGCAGCCAGTCGCCGCTCTCGCTCGCGACACTCCTCGCCCTTACGACACAGCTCTCCACGCAGGGCCTCCACATCCTGAGGCCGACACATTACATAACAAAACAGAGGATAAACAGCTGTGAGAATAAACACAAGGTAGATAGCATTTCAAGGAGCGCTGTCACTAACGATTATTTTTGGTAATCGGTCGATTATTTTGAAGAGAAATCTGATTTTTTTTTTGACCTAAGAAAACAATAGCCTTAAAGGAGAAGTTCACTTTCAAAAAAACTTTTGCTGATAATTTACTCACCCCCATGTCATCCAAGATGTCCATGTCTTTCTTTCTTCAGTCGCAAAGAAATTAAGGTTTTTGATGAAAACATTCCAGGATTTCCCCCCATGTAATGGATTCTATTGGGACCCAAACGGTAGAAGGTCAAAATGACAGTTTCAGTGCAGCTTCAAAGGGCTTTAAACGATACCAGACGGTGAATAAGGGTCTTATCTAGCGAAACGATCGGTCATTTCCAAAATAAATAAAAAAGTTTAAGTTTTATAAGCACAAACGCTCGCCTTGCTCTGTTCTGTGATGCGCGTTGAAGACGTCACGTAATACGCAATTACGTTGAAAAGGTCACGCTTGACGTGTTTACAAATGTGCGGAAGGAGGACCATATACACATTTTCAAATGTATTTGTGTCAGTTTATCGTTTAAAATGCCCATTCGTGTGCGTATCCTGGGTGTTTTAATATTAAAAAGCCAAAAAGAACATTTTCTTCAGGACAGAAATTTTTCAAGCGTGACCTTTTCAACGTAATTGCGTATTACGTGACGTCACGAACGCGCATCACAGAACAGAGCAAGGCGAACATTTGTGCTTATAAAACTTAAACTTTTTTATTTATTTTGGAAATGACCGATCGTTTCGCTAGATAAGACCCTTATTCATCGTCTGGTATCGTTTAAAGCCCTTTGAAGCTGCACTTAAACTGTCATTTGGACCTTCTACCGTTTGGGTCCCAATAGAATCCATTACATGGGGGGAAATCCTGGAATGTTTTCATCAAAAACCTTAATTTCTTTGCGACTGAAGAAAGAAAGACATGGACATCTTGGATGACATGGGGGTGAGTAAATTATCAGCAAAAGTTTTTTTGAAAGTGAACTTCTCCTTTAAAAATTACTTAAAATACATATATAATAACAATGAGGCAATAATATGTGGTTCATATAAAGCATCAATAGCAAGTAATCATATGGTTTTCTAAAACAATACAGTTCAAATAGATAATATAATACACATAGTATAAACAATCATCATGTGTACATTATGTATTATAACAAATGCCTGCAGAGGGCGCCAACGGCCTGGAGTTATTACACTTTACAGCAGATCAAATCCTTGTTAAATATTGGCCAAACCACATTTAATCAAAACGTTTACTTAATCTTTAATATTTGGCCACTTCTTTACGAAAGAAGTGCAACAGCCACTGTAATTTCTTGAACAAGAACATGTGGACATCAAAACATGTGGACATCAAAACAAGCAAACTCAGAGCAAGGGTTTAAACTTATTTTGAAATCACGATGAACAGTTTGCATATTTACAAAAGTACTGATATATTGTCCTGTGTTGGCGTAGGTTTATAAATGATTTACCTCACAAATCTAATGATATGGTGCACATTACGTTCCCAGGTGAACGTTGTAAGTAACCTAAACTCACAGCATATGAGATGGAGTTTGAGAAGTATTTCACTCATGTAAATAACAGTATTTACTGTGATAAGCAGCATTTACTGTGAACAGAGCCACTCTAAGACACACTTAGGTGACCTATAAGCATGTAAATAATTAAAGAGCATATATATTTAACCCACAAGACATATTTATTTAATTGCAGCCTGTGTGAATTCACAATAGCACTATACTACAGAATGTTTTTTAAATGGTTTTAATACATCGTGCAGCCTTAGAAAACTGTCTAATAATGCGGTTCATGGATTCTTGTCCATGGAAAGAGCCACTTCTGGCATTTTGCCGGTTACTCGACACGGGTAAAAATGCAATCAAGGATTTTTTAAAAGCGTACTCTAATTTAATGGAGGAATCGTGACAGCCCTAATTTCAAGCATCAAGTAACCAGTCGGATTGTATGATTGTATTTGAGGTTTGCAGTGATTCCCAACCTGGTTGGAAAGATTTCGATTTTTCATTAAAAGTAAGATGGTCTGTTTAGGGTAGTGCGAGTATACCTGGCTGTGCGGGCAGTGGGCAGTAGGGCAGCTGGTCTGAGTGTGACTGGCCCTCAGCTCCTGTTTGAGCCGCTGGTTTTCACTCTCCAGCACCTCGAGCTGTTTCTCCAGATCTGTCGCCCCCTAGACAAACACACATACACACACATTTACTTAGCTAACTGAATGAGGACTTAATGTAGACTTCTAATTCATTTTATATACACCTAATTATAAATGACAAAGCCTAGCCTTACCCCCCCCCAAAAAAAAATTTTTTAGAATTGGGGGAAGATATGATTCTATATATATTATACATAACATGTAATTTATTTCTGTGATGCAAAGCTGAATTTTCAGCATCATTACTCCAGTCTTCAGTGTCACATGATCCTTCAGAAATCATTCTAATGATTTGAATGATGATTTGCAGCTCAAAATATATTTTTTATTATCAGTAATGTTGAAAACTGTTGTGCTGCTTAACATTTTTGTGGCTATGACTATGATGCTTTTTCATGATTCTCTGATGAAAAGAAAGTTCAAAAGAACATTTATTTAAAATAGAATCTTTGTAACATTATAAATGTCTTAATTTGTCTGTCACAATTTGAACGGTACAGTAACTTAATGCTCCATGTTAAAAAAACCCCTAAAATTAAATAAATTAAATGTTAATTATTTTATGAACCGGCTACAAAAAAAAACTGGCTTTTTTTTACTACAAATGAGAAAAGGATTCATCATATTTAGCTTCTGGGGATAAATTTGTCAAAGTACAGATAAGCACAGCCACGCCAATCTAAAATTAGAGATCAGATCAGGGACACATTCCTCTGCTATCAACAAAACCAGATAACCAGGTTAACACTCCCTCCACCGCCCATCATAAAATTAAATCAGGTCAGTGTTCTTTATAAAACAATAGAAATGTGTTTTCACACAACTGTGACAGCTCTCCCGGTCCCTAATAATCCCTCTCTCTATCCCGGTTTCAGTCTCTCACCAGCTCAGAGCGCAGTCTCTCCACCTCCTGTGTCTGATCCACTAGTTTCTCCTCCAGCTCCTTGACCTACAAAACCACAAACAAACAGCATTATTAAGCCAAATCTCTTTAAAAAGAAACGAGTCAGCAAGTTTAATGCATTCACATTTATGAGGTATCAATCTTCTTTAATCCATCCAGACAGAAACAATGAATATCGATGCATAAAAGGTCAGGATACATGGCGGCTGAGGAATGTAAATGATCTGATAGTGCTCTTCTAAATCTGGCTGGAAAACTGAGCCCTATTCTTTGTGTGTGACGTACCTGTGTGCGCAGCCCTGTAATGAGAGCGAGTTGTTCTCCCTCGTCTTTTTGCAGTTGCTCCTGTGAGTGAATTTTACTCACTTGTACAGCGCTGGGAAAATCCAGAGGCCTTTGTGTCAAAGCACCAGAGTTCCTCACACCTACACAGACACACATACAAACACACACTTAATGCCATGCAAGCAGCTTTTTCTTATTTTTAGGTCACAAGATAAGTACTTTATACAGATTGTTTCACTAATAAACAGGAAAATGACAGCATTAATGTTGCAAAATTCATCAATTATGAAACAAATTTTATTTTAAAGCAGCTCTGTCAAATCAATTCAGTTCAATAACAGTGTCAATGTTGTTGATAAATGTAAATATGTATAAACAGCTTTATTAATATTACATAACTATTGTCGCTGTCAGGCGGAAACCTTGTAATTCCATAATTCATCAGAAAAAACGGAGCGCCCACATAGCAACAGTAAACTTTATAACCTAATAGTTGATGAAAACGTAATGTGATGCTGTTATTACCCGAGTCATTTGCTCATTGATTCCATTCTGTCCTGTGTATTATTGTCTCTGTGTATGTGCATGTGCTTGTTTGTGTCACAGGTGGGCGGTCTCTGGTGATAATCTGTTGGAGACTGCGATTGGTTCTCCTCCACACCTGATCCAGATATAAGGACCTCCCCAAACATTCAAGAGAGGCCACTATTGGGCCATCGTTGATCGTAACCACTTCGCTACTGTTTTGCATCATCGTCTTGTCTAGAGTGTCGTATCAGAGAGATTGTGAGTGTTTATTTGAGATTGTGCTGTGAGTGATTATTTGGAGATTGTGATTTTGAAACTGTTTATCCTTGTTAACTGACCCACGCCTGTTTGACTGCGATTTTGGATTCTGTTTTGCATTGTTTGCTAAAAACTTGTAAATTTATCTCCTGTAAATATTTTTATATATATTTTTGCCAAATTAAGGGAGGTAGGGGGTTTGACGCCATTTTATTTTGTATATCTTTTCACATTGTTTTTGGTTAGGGAGGTAGGTAGGTAAGGTAATTCAATTGTATTTTGTTTTCTTTTGTTTTAGGAATTGCAGAGGTTAAAGAAAAGAGTGTTTTTGTTTGTTATTTTGGCCTTGTCTGATGCTTTTTTTCCTGTTACAGCCGACCCCTAGCGGTCGTAACAGATGCACTTATTGCCTCAGATGCAGCCATTCTAATGACGGACAAAACATATAAATATATATATATGTCCGACATTCGCTGGCCAAAAACCTTATAAATCCATTCAAGCTCGACACTTTGACAACGTGGTGTTTAATTATTTAAAAAATACTTTTCCATTTCCTAAAAGTAGCATTTTTGGAGATAAGAGGATTCTGTATACATATAAAAAAATCATACATTTATAATAAAATGTATAGAAATACAAACTATAATTAAAAAAATATATAAATATAGACATTTACAATAATAACAATAATAATAATAATAATAATAATAATAAATTGGTCCCATTTTAAGTGTCTTTTAACTATGTATTAACATTTAAACTAATCATTTGATACAATGCACTTATTGTGTACATCATTTTTTCCCCATTGTACTTATTATAAAATACCTTCATGTAATTACAGCTGTAATTAAATCTATAATTCCACTGTAGACCCGTCTCTTACCCCTTAAACCCACTCAAATCAAACCGGCCCTTAAACGTACCCGTATCCCACCTCAATAGCAGCAAGTGTTTTGCAATACAACATGAACACAATAATAAGAACACTGTACCTAACAATATTTTTTGATGCAAATACATAGTTAAATACCCCTGATATAAAGCGTGACCAATAAATGATGTGTGTAATTATATTTTCACATTTCTCACCTGTAGGGGACACAGCTTGGTTGAGCTGGACGCCGTTCAGTCTGAGCTGCTCTTGAGGTTCTTGGTTAAAGGATGAATGTTCCTCGTAATGGTGGTTGTCGTGGTTGAGCTGGTGGTCGTGTGTCTGCAGTCGCTGTAGCAGGAGTTGTTTCGCTGCGTCTTCGTTGCGCAAGCGTGCCTGGAACTCACAAACTCTCTCTTGCAGCGTCTGCACAAACACACAAGAAATCGGAGTAAATTCAACCATGAATGGCATCTGCACGACCTGAACTACACACAAACTAAAGACAAGCAGGAAGGACATTTAAAAATAAGTGGGAGGATTTTCTAAAATGATAATGAAACAACCAGGTTACTGAGAAAGTGCTCTTCAGGTTCTTCAAGTGTCATTTACACAACATACTCATGTCATCCCAAACACGTATGACTTTATTCCACGGAAAACAAAAACAATTTTATAATGTCAAAACAAGTTCAGACTTTAAAAAAGAAAAAACCTGGGTCACTGTATGATTTTTTTGTAACAAAAAGATCAGCCAGGACATTTGCAAAAATATCTCATCATGTAATCAAAAGAAAACAAGAAAATATTTTGAAATGACATTAGTAAAAAATGACAAAATTAAACAATTCCTATTAAACAAGAGAGCTTAATGAGCAAGTGACTATTTCTACTGGCACAAACTACCTCGGATACAGTTTTCAGGAACTCAGACGACTACAAAACCTCTAGTAGAGAGATTTAAGCAAACAAGGAGAACTATGAACATAAAAGACTTTACAGCAGAACAGTGTGTTTTCTAAAGATGACGTCAGAACGAGGCAAGTAGCACACAGCTAAGCACAAAGAAAGAATCAGAGGGAATTACGTAGGCAGACGTCCAGGAACAGGACAAAGTAACCTTCTGTGCAGGTGAAATGGAGAGAAGGCAGTGCAGAGACAGAAATAAGGACCGAGAGGGAAGAGAGGAGCAGAAAAGCATGAAAAGGATCAGTGATGTGACATTGATGGATGACAGATGACACACAAAAGAACAAAATCACTTCGCAGGAAAAATGTGTACATACCAACTCTCTGAGATGATGCTATTTCTGAAGATTTGAAAACCTGATGTCTTAAAATCCTGTATTTCAGTGATTGGTTGTGCTGGAATTCCCACTACTGACTCATTGTACCTCTACAGGTAACACTGCCTGGTCAACACAGATAGATCTAGAGAAGCACATACAAAGCTATCCCGCGTCTAAACTATTGTGTGTATTGAGAAGAGCCGTCAATGCACTGAAAAGCAGAGGCCTGGACAAACCATACATGTGATCTCCAGCCAATCGGATCTCTTGAAACCTGGAAACCCAAGCACACTCAAATCTCTATTACTCTAGATTGTCCTTTTCAGAGAAGCTTCACCCACCCCTGGAGATCAAAGAAAGTAGGACTGTACTCCTAGTGTATCATTAACCTACAGTGGATCATGTTATGTAACTCAGATGAGCTACTGGAGTCATATCTATCAACAACTTAGCCTAGTTTTGATGTAAAGGGGGCACAAAGTTACTAAATATTTTTGCGTTGCACCATTACATTTGTTGAAACGTAACTATGTATAATCTAAACATTTCTGGAAGCCTCCGATAAGGAGAAATGGTTGGAATAAAACAGCAGATCGACAGACTTCAATCCTTTAAACATACATGATCATGTTGACGTTTACACTCATCTACATTTTAAGAGCAAGAACATTATGTAAATAAATTACTTTGTAAGTAGCTCTTCAACAAAACCCCTTCCTAAACAGCACACCGCTTTGTGCATCGGTCCGTGTTGTGCATGTCAAATAAAATCAATCATAATAAATACACTTAATTTCTTATGTTTTTTTCAGTATCAGTATCCTTGTTATTACATATATGTATTATGTTCTACATGAAAAGTAGTACTGTATTTCAACGGCAACATAATTTTACTGTTAATTATGTGAGGCAAAAGTTAGAATCAAGGATAAATATTCAAGGATAAAAACTAATTCTGCTCACATATTTGAAGGCTGCTATTGGAACATTAAAGGTAAACGTCACATGTGACTACACATTACTTCACGAAGAGCTTACGACCTACTAACTATGTTCTGCCTTAAAAACAAATGGTGCAACCAATAAAGAAGAGAGTTAGTTATAAAACTGGCTAGTTACCTCTAGCGTGGACTTTACTTTTCAATTTAAGTAAGAACTTTCAAACGGCTGGAGCAACCATACCCAGGATATCAGAGACATGGGGATGGACTTATTTTACTTGTAAGCAACCAAATAACAGCCACACATCAAAGCAGTGGCACCAACCCCCAACCTTAGCATCATGGTGAGCAAACACATTTTCTTCAGAACCCATAAACGTTTCGTTTTAATTGTCAACCAGTGGTCCAATCCTTCATTATATTCTTATAAATCTTTACATTTAAAGCTCAAAAACTGAAGAGGTGTTTTAGATCTGAAACTGTCTATAAGCAAACATCAGCCCTAATCTAATTTAATCAACTAAATGAAATGGGATTTGCCTGCAGATGTTGCCCTGAGGGAATCTCACACTGAAACAAAGTGAGCCTGTGGTCGTTTACAGACCGCCTGAGCAACCAGCTGCGCTGAGAAGCCCTAAAGCCGATAACATTGTTTAAACACAGAACACAAAGGCGGCGCTGCCTGTTAGCTGTGACCTATGAAACCTGGAAAATCAATTACGCAAAGATCACACAGATATAGAACAGAGCGCTCACATAGAAACCAGCTCCTTAATGTAGTGATCTGGTGAAGATGATTCAATCACAACACACAATCACAGAAACAGATGGTTGAGAGGTTAATGCATGCATATTTTTAATGCATTTATGTTTTGAAAGAAGTCTCTTCTGCTCATCAAGGCTGCATTTGTTTGATCAAAAATACAGTAAAAAAATGTGAGTATTTTAAAGTGTAATTTATTCCCGAGATGCAAAGCTGAATTTTCAGCATCATTACTCCAGTGTCACATGATCCTTCAGAAATCCTTCTAATATGCTGATTTGCTGCTTAAGAAACAGAAAAATGTATTTTTGTGGATGAATTTTTTTTCCACAAAAAGAACAATTTATTTGACATAGAAATCTTTTGTAATGCTATGTCTTTACTGACACTTTTGATGAATTGAATGCATCCTTGCTGAATAAAAGTATTAATTTCTTAATAAAAAAAAAAAAAATAAAAAAATTATTGACCCCAAACAGTAGTGTAACTGGTCTAGTACACATAATCTAGAGAAAATGTGTTGGTGGTGGTTGCCCGACCGTTGCTATTCAGACTAGTAAAGTGTGCTGAATGGTTTTTAGAAGCAAATCCCTGAATCTAGTTATGAGCAAAAATAATAACAGTGATGCTTGCCTTAGTGAGCACAACTAATAATATTAATTGTCTAGGTTAATGCTGAATTTTTAGCCAAGTAAGTGGCTGATCCTTTAGAACTGACAAAAGTCCCAGAATGCCTAGTATAAACAATCATAACGGTTGTGCTTGTCTTCGCAAACACCACTCGCAGGGTCGTACCTGTATCAGCAACTGCTGCTGTTCTGAGGTTGCCGTTTCAGAGAGGTCAGAGGTCAAACAGTGGCGCTGAAGGACAGAGTTGGGCAACGAGAGGAAGGAGCTCTCCTCCTCACCATCACTCATCAGGAAATCCAGGGAACTCGCTGAAGAAAACACAAACAACAAAAACAGTAAATATGGTTATCATTACGACGCAAGAGGTAACACTTTACAGTAACACTATTTTACAGTGTTTTTGTTACATACTTACCAAAGCAATAACATTAAATTATGCATAATTACATTCAATTAACCCTAACCCTATAGTAAGTACATGTTATTAATTAATATTAATCAGTACTTAAAT